>NC_091227.1:25514356-25574356 GCF_040958095.1 Procambarus clarkii
TAAGCCAAGTTTTCCTGAATTTATATATTTTTGAATGTTTTTTCTTATGAAATGATAAAGGTATCCATTTCATTATGTATGAGTTTTTTTTTTTAATTGAAGTTAAAACTAACAAAGATATAGGACCGAACTTAACCAACCCTACCTAACCTAACTTAAACTATCACAACTAAGTAAATAATTTATGTTCTTAATTTAATATAATAATAATAATTCAAATATACTAATAGGAAACAATTTATTGAAAATAATGAAAATCACTCGGCTCTCAGCCACAGCTCAGGATGGCAGCAAGTCGATGAAGAACTCTGAAGGGTAAGGCAGGTCCTAGTCAACAACGGCTTCTCCAATGGTTTCGTGGAAGACATCATAAGAAGGAAGGTGAAACGCCATGCAACCTCTGAAGAGACAACTAACACAACACCTGTACCCCTTATTAGACTATTTTACAGGAACTTCTTTTCCACAGCCCATAAAACGAAGGAATGGGTCCTAAAAGATATTGTTAATAGGAATGTAATCCCTACAGACAAAGATCAGAAGATACAATTGACGATTTACTATAAAGCCAAAAAAAACGGCCAACCTACTCATGAGAAACTCTCCAGACACAAAGCAGAACGCTTTAAAAGAGACCAATGTCGTCTATGCCTTCAAATGCCTACTTGGGGACTGTAAGCCTCAAAGAACTCAGTATATAGGCAAGACAACAACATCTCTTTCCAGGCGATTAACGATGCATAAGCAACAGGGCTCCATTAAGGAACATATAATCTCTTCCCACAACCAGACAATCACCAGAGAAGTCTTAACAAAAAACACGGAAATCATCGATAGATACAGCGATAGCAGGCGGCTTGATACCTGTGAGGCACTACACATTAAGAAGTCAACACCAGCAATCAACAGCCAATTAATGCACAACTATATTCTACCCACTTCAAGACTCCGCACTAATATAGAAGCATCAAGAAATATGGGCCAATAGGCCCTTTGCATTTACTTCCATTCTTCCCTTTAAATTTACCCAATATTACCCAATATTTCGTGTTCTATATTGTGTTGAAAGTTTGTTTTCACCTCATCCAAAACTGTTGTAGCATATCACGTCATCCAAATGCAGGTATATAAAATGAAAAGCTGTAGAACTCTGTTTAGTGTTTGCAGGTTTTCGGAGAAGAAAATAAAAACTATTCAGAGAAGATCTTGTGGTTTCTCACTGAACACTAATATTATCTTCTCCTACCACCCCCATTCTTTTGTGTGTACACATATATAATTGTTTTATTTGAACTTTGTTTCAAAAAAGAGGTTACATATAAGGTACAAATATGTTTATCATAAGCTGTCGAGTTCCTCCAGCTCCTCAGATGGCGGGCAGGAACCCTGAATGCAGTGTGCATTTCCGCTCTGTATCGCCACGCTGAGGCGCTGGAAAAGAAAGCTGGCAGATCTAAGGTCCCTTGTTGTATCAATGAGCTTAGACCCAGTTCCTGAAAAAAAATGGTAGCACTTTTACATATACATTTTATGTATATAAAAACATTATTTTTAAACACATAAACATTCATTACATTTTATATATATATATATATATATATATATATATATATATATATATATATATATATATATATATATATATATATATATATATGTATATATATATATATATATATATATATATATATATATATATATATATATATATATATATATATATATATGCGAACAAGCCTGAATGGTCCCCAGGACAATATGCAACTGAAAACTCACATTCCAGAAGTGACTCGAACCCATACTCCCAGGAGCAACGCAACTGGTATGTACAAGACGCCTTAATCCACTTGACCATCACGACCGGACATAATGAGGTGATAGCCGAGGCTATTTGAACCACCCCACCGCCGGCACTCGGATAGTAATCTTGGGCATAGCATTTTACCAAATCACCTCATTCTTTGGGGCACACGTGAGGAACACAAATGCGAACAAGCCTGAATGGTCCCCAGGACAATATGCAACTGAAAACTCACACCCCAGAAGTGACTCGAACCCATACTCCCAGGAGCAATGCAACTGGTATGTACAAGACGCCTTAATCCACTTGACCATCACGATGGGTTCGAGTCACTTCTGGGGTGTGAGTTTTCAGTTGCATATTGTCCTGGGGACCATTCAGGCTTGTTCGCATTTGTGTTCCTCACGTGTGCCCCAAAGAATGAGGTGATTTGGTAAAATGCTATGCCCAAGATTACTATCCGAGTGCCGGCGGTGGGGTGGTTCAAATAGCCTCGGCTATCACCTCATTATGTCCGGTCGTGATGGTCAAGTGGATTAAGGCGTCTTGTACATACCAGTTGCGTTGCTCCTGGGAGTATGGGTTCGAGTCACTTCTGGGGTGTGAGTTTTCAGTTATATATATATATATATATATATATATATATATATATATATATATATATATATATATATATATATATATATATATATATATATATATATATATATATATATATATATATATATATATATATATATATATATATATATATATATATATATATATATAACTGAAAACTCACACCCCAGAAGTGACTCGAACCCATACTCCCAGGAGCAACGCAACTGGTATGTACAAGACGCCTTAATCCACTTGACCATCACGACCGGACAAAATGAGGTGATAGCCGAGGCTATTTGAACCACCCCACCGCCGGCACTCGGATAGTAATCTTGGGCATAGCATTTTACCAAATCACCTCATTCTTTGGGGCACACGTGAGGAACACAAATGCGAACAAGCCTGAATGGTCCCCAGGACAATATGCAACTGAAAACTCACACCCCAGAAGTGACTCGAACCCATACTCCCAGGAGCAACGCAATTGCTATGTACAAGACGCCTTATTCCACTTGACCATCACGCTGTGTTCGAGTCACTTCTGGGGTGTGATTTTTCAGTTCTTATGTTCTTGTCTTGTCCTTACTAATGTTCTTGTCTATGTCTAGTAAGATATGTTCTAGTAAGATATGTCTAGTAAGACAAGATATGTTCTTGTCTTGTCTAGTAAGGACAAGACAAGAACATATCGATGCCAACACAGAAGACAATGTCCAACATAACAGGCCAATTACACTGGATTAATCTTTGTGTTTAGATAGGAGATGCCTCGTACGGGCCAATAAGCCTTCTGCAGCCCCTATGTTTATCCCTTATGTATCCCCCCATGTTTTTCACCTTCATTGTATTATCACCTGACCTAATGCGGGTATAAAATCAACTAGTATTGTAAGATTGTTCACTTGAGAATGAACCATGGAGGTTCGAAATGTCGTGCAAATTATACAAATAAGTGTAATACACTCTATAGTAAATCACTTCTTTTCTTCACCTTAAAAGTACGAAAATGAGTTTTGGAGAACTCCTATTCCAATTAAGCCCTGATGCTAAGAAAATAGTTAGAGGGATAGAAGCCCTAAACCAGAAAATAATAAATACAGAATATGCGGTCATATTCAATGAAACATGTTTGAAAGAAAACCTGCTGCCAGTATACACCAATATATATATATATATATATATATATATATATATATATATATATATATATATATATATATATATATATATATATATATATATATATATATATGTACACCGTGAATACACCAAGCAGACGTGGGAGTGACTGGAAGTGCCTACGGTATACCATCTATGTGAAGACTTATCAAAACAGGTGGGTTGGCAGTGTGGAGTGATGGAGGCTGGAGTGAGGGGCCAGGATGGACCCTGCAGGCCTCCCATAGTGAGGGGAGGTGGGGGGTGAGTGAGGGGTATTGTGTGGTCAGGAGAGAGAAGTGGGGGTTACCCGTGTGCCAAATAGTGTTTTGTGTTTTTCTTTTTTGAAAGTTTTGTTGAACAAGTTACGTTGTCAGCGATAATTGGCTCAACATATCTATCATATTGTGAGTACATCACATGTGCAGTGAGTCAGATTACAAGTGTGTGATTCATTCATTATTGTGCAGTGATATACGGGGGAATTATACCAGTGTTAGTGTCGCCCTGACCCCGCCCCCACCCAGCGCCCAGGCCGGGAAGTACCTGCAGCTCTCCCCCTCCTTCCCCACCCCACCACGTCGCCTCCCCACCCACGAGGCCACCTTGCCACCCGCCCATAGGGTCCGGGAGGCTCCCATGTGTGTCTACGCCACCCACTCACCCAATGTATACCCACATATTGTGTAGTGGGTGTATACCCACACTTTGTATAGAGGTGGTATATGTATTACCACTCATCTGAGTAGTAAGTGCCACGGCCAGCTGACTATCCCCCCAGCCTCCAACCGCCGCCCACCCTCCAGTCTCCACCCGCCGTCCACCCTCCCGCCCAGCGCCCGCCCAGCGCCCGCCCATGTCGCAGCTCTCAACAGACAGCCAGGCTTCTCCAAGCCAAGATGAGCCATCAAGCAGGGGTACACAAGGCAGATGTCAGACGTGTGACAGGGTATGCTATATCCGGTTGAGTGACGATAATGTGCGCCTTCATTACCACAACAGAGCCAGGTGTTTGGGTTCTGAGCGCCCTCCCAGGGAGAACACCAATCAACAGCCCACACCGCCCGTAAGGCAAAACACCTCCCAGACCTTCATTCCCACAGAAATCTTATTAGAAGCTATCAAAGCAACATCAGCCAGAACCTTGCAACACATCCCTAACGCAGCCCGCCCCCATGCAGCAGCCAAATTATCTGCCCTCCTGAGAAAGGTCAACGACTCTCCTGGAACGACCCAAGCATGGCACAACCTCCTACTGTTTGGCAACATATGTCTAGCCACCCCTGCAAGGAGCGACAAGACCTTACCTGCCTCGGTCATCAAAGCTATAAATGATTTTCCCAGGGAGGACAACCAGGTGCGCCTTCCCACTCGTGCGAGAAACACCCACGGCAGGAAGAGCAACAGTGCCATATCCGAGACATCAAAAATCAGAACATCAGTCACCAAGAAAATAGAAGAAGGAAACACTATTGGCGCAATAAGAGTCATCACCAGTGAGGACTCAATTGCCGACAGAGATGCCGCAACAGCTCAAGCCCTAAGGGAGAAACACCCACCCAGGGCTCCGCGTGAGGACGACATTGTACAAGTGAGGGCTACCGGAGCAGAACCTCTCTGGGTGGCTGAATCTGTGGTCCATAAAGCAGCCATGTCCTTCCCAACAGGATCAGCAGGTGGGTTCACAGGACTAAAACCCAACCACCTCAAGCAAATGCTCAACCCTGCACTGGGTGACATTGCAAAGAACCTCTTGGTGGAACTAACCAGATTCACCAACACATGTCTAGCTGGCAACATACCAGCGACCATAAGACCTATCTTTTTTGGAACATCTCTCTGTGCTCTAAAGAAAAAGGATGGAGGGATCAGGCCAATAGCTGTGGGCAATTCTCTCCGGCGTCTCGTCGCAAAGGCAGCTGCAAGAACAGTTAGTGATGCAGCGGCCAACATGCTGAAGCCAAAACAGCTCGGGTTCGGCATTCCACAAGGGTGTGAGGCGGCAGCCCATGCAGCTCGAGCCTTCATCGCCAACATCACAGACGAAAAGGCCCTTATCAAGCTAGATTTCAAAAATGCCGTCAATTTGGTGCGGAGGGATGCTGTACTCCGTGCGGTTCATAGTCATTTCCCTTCCCTCTACCCTTTTGTACATTCATGCTACAGTATGGACCTTAAGCTACTTTTTGGCGAACATGAAATTGACTCGCGAGAAGGCGTCCAACAGGGTGACCCCCTTGTTCCTCTCCTTTTCTGCTTAGTCATCAAACAAGTCACAGAGGTCCTGTCCAGCGAGCTTAAGATCTGGTTCTTGGATGATGGTACCCTAGCTGGTTCCCAAGACTCCCTCCTGGAGGACATCAGAAAAATCCAGGAGCAAGGTGCAGTTTTAGGCCTCACCCTGAACCCTTCTAAATGTGAAATAATATGTTCCAACCAGGGCATCGTAGAGAGAATAGAGGGTCTTCTGCCAAATATCCATAAAACTAAACCTGAAGACAGCACACTCCTAGGAGCTCCCCTGGGGTTGAAAGCCATCGATGAGGTCCTTGATAAGAAAATCGCCGACCTTAAGAGGATAGATGGGAGGATTGAGGATATTGATGCTCATGATGCACTCTACCTCATCACCAGATGTCTGTCCGTCCCCAGGTTAACCTACTTTCTGAGGTGTTCACCATCTTACAGCAGCCAAAAACTAAGTGAGTATGACCGGTTACTGAAATCAATGCTAGAAAAAGCCCTTAACCTCTCTCTTGATGACCTACAGTGGAAACAAGCCTCTCTTCCCGTAAGACTTGGGGGCCTCGGAGTTCGAACAGCAACACAAATCGCTGTTCCAGCCTTCCTGTCCTCCTTATCAGCATCCGAGGACCTTGTGAAGGAAATTCTACCTGCCCACTTACATCAGCTGGCAGGTGTACATGATCCCAATTTTACACGCTGTGCCACGGAGTGGGCCTCTCGTGCAGGCCCATCACCTCAACCACTATCCCCAAAAGCCCACAAGCAATCCAGCTGGGATGGCCCCATTGTAGACCAAGTTGTTGCAGAGTGCCTGGGTGCTGCAACAACACAACACGACATTGCTCGCCTCACAGCAGTAGCAACCCCACATGCAGGGGATTTCCTGTTAGCAACCCCAATGTCGGCTACTGGCACGCGTCTCACACCACACACCCCCCGAATTGCTGTGGCCCTTCGCCTTGCTGCCCCAATCCACACCAGATATAGGTGTATTTGCGGCGAGGTGGTGGCTGACAGGTACGGCCACCATGGCCTACTCTGCCAAAGCACAGGGGGATGGCACTCGAGGCACAGTGAAGTTAACGACATCATCAAGAGGAGCCTCACCACAGCTGGATGCCCAGCTGAAAGAGAGCCCCGTTACCTAACGCCCGTAACTCTGATGCTCTTATTGGTCGCCCGGATGGTATCACAGTGAACCCCTGGAAGAATGGCAAGCAGTTGGTATGGGACTACACGTGCGTATCAACCCTGGCTAACACCTACATTAACCTCAGTGTTGCACAACCAGGTGGCGCTGCCACCCACAGGGAAGCAGCCAAATCTCGTAAGTATAGAGAACTGGATCACCTTTACAATTTTGTCCCCATTGCTTCTGAGACACTCGGCGCCTGGGGTAAAAGTGCTACCAGTTTTTTGAAGGAACTGGGTTCTAGGCTCATTGAAACAACAAGGGACCCTAGAGCTGCCAGCTTTCTTTTCGAGTGCCTCAGCGTGGCGATACAGAGGAGAAATGCGCACTGCATTTAGGGTTCCTGCCCGCCATCTGAGGAGCTGGAGAAACTAGACAACCTATGATAACCATCTTTGTAACCTATATGTAACTCCTTTTTTGTAACAAGGTTCAAATAAAGCAAAGATATATGTGTACATACAAAAGAATGGGGGTGGTAGAAGATAATATTAGTGTTCAGTGAGAGACCACAAGGTCTCCTCTGAATACTTTTTATTTTCTTCTCCGAGGCTATGGGTCCCCCACATTGGCACCAGAGGTGGTACCCTCACAAATTTTATATATATATATATATATATATATATATATATATATATATATATATATATATATATATATATATATATATATATATATATATATATATATATATATATATATATATATATATATATATATATATATATATATATATATATATATATATATATATATATATTGGTGTATACTGGCAGCAGGTTTTCTTTCAAACATGTTTCATTGAATATGACCGCATATTCTGTATTTATTATTTTCTGGTTTAGGGCTTCTATCCCTCTAACTATTTTCTTAGCATCAGGGCTTAATTGAAATAGGTGTTCTCCAAAACTCATTTTCGTACTTTTAAGGTGAAGAAAAGAAGTGATTTACTATAGAGTGTATTACACTTATTTGTATAATTTGCACGACGTTTCGAACCTCCATGGTTCATTCTCAAGTGAACAGATCTTTACAATACTAGTTGATTTTATACCCGCATTAGGTCAGGTGATAATATACTGAAGGTGAAAAACATGGGGGGATACATAAGGGATAAATGTGAGGTGAAACATAGAGGCTGCAGAAGGCTTATTGGCCCATACGAGGCATCTCCTATCTAAACAAAGATTAATCCAGTGTAATTGGCCTGTTATGTTGGACATTGTCTTCTGTGTTGGCATCGATATGTTCTTGTCTTGTCCTTACTCTCATGGTGGGTAGAGTAAATAGTTCCGTGATTTGGGTGTTCATGGTAGGTCGCTCTATTCTTATGTGAATTGCCTCAAGAATTTGTAATCTTCTTGAATCTTGGGTTTTGTCTATTATGCAAGTATTCTTGTTCAACATTTCTCTTGTTAGAGTAATGTCATGGGCTTGTCTCATGTGATTCCTAGGGGCACCAGATTGAAGATGGCATGTCAAACGCCTCGTCAGCTTGGTCGACGTCATACCTATGTACTTACATTGAAGGTTACATCCTTCGTGGGGGCAAGTGTACATGTATACAACGCTTGACTGCTGCAGAAGGTTCTCCGTCGGCTTCGGGCTGTTTTTGATAAGGAGTTCGGAAGTCTTCTTGGTTTTGTAGAATATTATCAGGTTTATGTTTTGGTTAGGAGTAGTGCTTTTTACTCCTTTACGGATTATTTCTTTCATTATTCTTTCCTCTTTTATATGTTCACTGTGCATGGTTGATTTGTAATATAATTTTATTGGGGGTGTTGTGGTTTCTGTTCTAGGTTCTGAATTATACCAACGGTCCAAGTGTCTTCTTATAGCAGCGTTTATTTCCGCGTTGCTATATCCGTTGTTCACCAATACCTGAGTTACTCTTTCAAACTCTCTACTCACGTTGCTCCATTCAGAGCAGTGGGTAAGCGCTCGACGAATATAAGCATTGAGAACACTGACTTTGTATCTTTGGGGGCACTCACTTCTACCGTTCAGGCATAATCCTATGTTGGTGGGCTTGGTATATACGTTGGTGCTTAAAGAGGTTCCTGTTTTTGTTATTAGTACATCCAAGAATGGCAGACTGTTATTTTCACTATTTTCATGTGTAAATCGGAGTACTGACTCTCTCTCTAGGTGTCTTTTTAGGTCAATTAGTTCATCTGAGTCTTTTACTATTACGAATATGTCATCTCCATAACGGCAGTATACAGTTGGTTTTTGTCTGCTACTGAAGACCCTATCTTCGATGGTTCCCATATAAAAATTAGCAAATAAAACTCCTAAGGGGGAGCCCATTGCTACTCCGTCTATTTGTAAATACATGTCTCCTTGTGGACTGATGAAAGGGGCTTCCTTTGTACATGCTTCGAGAAGACTTTTCAAGTGTGGCTCAGGTATGTCTAATTTGGGGGTGCTCTCGTCTCTGTATACTCTGTCCAGTATCATTCCTATGGTTGTGTCGACTGGGACGTTGGTAAATAGGGATTCAACGTCCAGGGAAGCGATGATTCCATCGGGCTGGGTAGATTTGATCAATTCTAGGAAATCTGCTGATGATTGTAGACTAAACTTACTTGGAGTGTATGGAGTTAGGAGTTCATTGAGTTTCTTTGCCAGGTGATAAGTTGGGGTTGGTATTTGGCTGATTATAGGGCGTAGTGGGTTACCTGGTTTATGCGTCTTAACATTGCCGTAGGCATATCCTAAGCCATAGTCGCCTTGAAGTTTATTGAAATGCACACTTCCTTTCTTTGCGTTGATTGCTGTAATTGTTTTGTTTACTTTCCGCTTAAGGTCTTCTACGGGGTTCCTCGTGATTCGTTGAAATTTGGAGTCGTCACTTAGGATATCGCTAATTTTGTTCATGTATTCATGGGTAGGAATCAATACATATGCTGCTGTTTTGTCGGCTTTTCTTATTGTTACGTATCTTATTGTAAAAAAAAAAAAAAATCTGAAAGACGTAACAATAAGAAAAGCCGACAAAACAGCAGCATATGTATTGATTCCTACCCATGAATACATGAACAAAATTAGCGATATCCTAAGTGACGACTCCAAATTTCAACGAATCACGAGGAACCCCGTAGAAGACCTTAAGCGGAAAGTAAACAAAACAATTACAGCAATCAACGCAAAGAAAGGTAGTGTGCATTTCAATAAACTTCAAGGCGACTATGGCTTAGGATATGCCTACGGCAATGTTAAGACGCATAAACCAGGTAACCCACTACGCCCTATAATCAGCCAAATACCAACCCCAACTTATCACCTGGCAAAGAAACTCAATGAACTCCTAACTCCATACACTTCAAGTAAGTTTAGTCTACAATCATCAGCAGATTTCCTAGAATTGATCAAATCTACCCAGCCCGATGGAATCATCGCTTCCCTGGACGTTGAATCCCTATTTACCAACGTCCCAGTCGACACAACCATAGGAATGATACTGGACAGAGTATACAGAGACGAGAGCACCCCCAAATTAGACATACCTGAGCCACACTTGAAAAGTCTTCTCGAAGCATGTACAAAGGAAGCCCCTTTCATCAGTCCACAAGGAGACATGTATTTACAAATAGACGGAGTAGCAATGGGCTCCCCCTTAGGAGTTTTATTTGCTAATTTTTATATGGGAACCATCGAAGATAGGGTCTTCAGTAGCAGACAAAAACCAACTGTATACTGCCGTTATGTAGATGACATATTCGTAATAGTAAAAGACTCAGATGAACTAATTGACCTAAAAAGACACCTAGAGAGAGAGTCAGTACTCCGATTTACACATGAAAATAGTGAAAATAACAGTCTGCCATTCTTGGATGTACTAATAACAAAAACAGGAACCTCTTTAAGCACCAACGTATATACCAAGCCCACCAACATAGGATTATGCCTGAACGGTAGAAGTGAGTGCCCCCAAAGATACAAAGTCAGTGTTCTCAATGCTTATATTCGTCGAGCGCTTACCCACTGCTCTGAATGGAGCAACGTGAGTAGAGAGTTTGAAAGAGTAACTCAGGTATTGGTGAACAACGGATATAGCAACGCGGAAATAAACGCTGCTATAAGAAGACACTTGGACCGTTGGTATAATTCAGAACCTAGAACAGAAACCACAACACCCCCAATAAAATTATATTACAAATCAACCATGCACAGTGAACATATAAAAGAGGAAAGAATAATGAAAGAAATAATCCGTAAAGGAGTAAAAAGCACTACTCCTAACCAAAACATAAACCTGATAATATTCTACAAAACCAAGAAGACTTCCGAACTCCTTATCAAAAACAGCCCGAAGCCGACGGAGAACCCTCTGCAGCAGTCAAGCGTTGTATACATGTACACTTGCCCCCACGAAGGATGTAACCTTCAATGTAAGTACATAGGTATGACGTCGACCAAGCTGACGAGGCGTTTGACATGCCATCTTCAATCTGGTGCCCCTAGGAATCACATGAGACAAGCCCATGACATTACTCTAACAAGAGAAATGTTGAACAAGAATACTTGCATAATAGACAAAACCCAAGATTCAAGAAGATTACAAATTCTTGAGGCAATTCACATAAGAATAGAGCGACCTACCATGAACACCCAAATCACGGAACTATTTACTCTACCCACCATGAGAGTAAGGACAAGACAAGAACATATCGATGCCAACACAGAAGACAATGTCCAACATAACAGGCCAATTACACTGGATTAATCTTTGTTTAGATAGGAGATGCCTCGTATGGGCCAATAAGCCTTCTGCAGCCTCTATGTTTCACCTCACATTTATCCCTTATGTATCCCCCCATGTTTTTCACCTTCATTATATTATCACCTGACCTAATGCGGGTATAAAATCAACTAGTATTGTAAAGATCTGTTCACTTGAGAATGAACCATGGAGGTTCGAAACGTCGTGCAAATTATACAAATAAGTGTAATACACTCTATAGTAAATCACTTCTTTTCTTCACCTTAAAAGTACGAAAATGAGTTTTGGAGAACTCCTATTTCAATTAACCCCTGATGCCAAGAAAATAGTTAGAGGGATAGAAGCCCTAAACCAGAAAATAATAAATACAGAATATGCGGTCATATTCAATGAAACATATATATATATATATATATATATATATATATATATATATATATATATATATATATATATATATATATTAATATGACCAAAAAAGTAAGATTAATAATTCTAACACGAATTTTCTCTATCTTTCTTACATTTCTTTTCACTGTTGATGGTAATTCAAAGATCAATTCTCCAAAATTCATTATATATATATATATATATATATATATATATATATATATATATGTATATATATATATATATATATATATATATATATATATATATATATATGTATATATATATATATATATATATATATATATATATATGTATATATATATATATATATATATATATATATATATATATATATATACATATATATATGACAATGTCAGACCACGGAGGAAAAATGAAAAAGGAATTTCCTCAAGTACTTTTGAATATTAATACATCTTCAGAAGGAATGAAGTGGAAGGATTTCTACTCCTTCTGAAGATGTATTAATATACGAAAGTACTTAAGCAAATTCCTGTTTCATTTTTCCTCTGTGGTCTGACATTGTCACATTTTTAATCACGTGTTTATTTTTGTGATACACACACACACACACACTTGAGAGGCGGGACCAAAGAGCCAAAGCTCAACCCTTACAACACAATTATGTGAGTACACACACACACACACACACACACACACACACACATACACACACACACACACACACACACACATATATATATATATATATATATATATATATATATATATATATATATATATATATATATATATATATTGGTGTATACTGGCAGCAGGTTTTCTTTCAAACATGTTCCATTGAATATGACCGCATATTCTGTATTTATTATTTTCTGGTTTAGGACTTCTATCCCTCTAACTATTTTCTTAGCATCAGGGCTTAGCTGAAATAGGAGTTCTCCAAAACTCACTTAATCGTTTGATGACTACGTTCAAGAGAATCCTGTGAAGCAGGATGATAGGGGCTGGACAATAGCTGAGTGATGTTGAACTCTTCCAGTGTCTTCTTGAGGAGATCACTGGTGAAGTTGGTGCCACAGTCACTTTGAACCTCCCGTGGAAATCCGTATTGGGTAAAGATCTTCAATAGTTGTTTTACCACTGTAGCAGCCGTAATGTTCTTTACAGGAACTGCTATGGGGAATCTGGTGGTTGGACACAGGATGGTTAGTATATAAGCGTTGCCAGAACTGGTCCAGGGTAAAGGACCAACACAGTCTATGATGAGTCTGTGGAAAGGTTCCGCAGGCACCAGGATGGGAATTAACGGAGCCTTGGGAATCGGGATGTTAGGTTTCACTGCCATATATGACACTGTTGCACGTAACTTTTGACGTCTTTAACCATACCTGGCCAGTATTAGTCTTGTCTGATTCCGTGATAGGTTTTGTTGAAACCATAGTGAGAAAGTGCTCCGTGGGCCAGGAGTTGAATATCGGGCCGTAGGCTGGTGGGAATCACTAGTTGTTCGACATTTGCCAATCGTCATCCTCCGTCAGCTTACTGGGTCTGTACCTGCGGTAGAGCAACTGATTCTCTAGGAAGAACTCAGGGATACTGTCAGGTTGAGTCTCAGCCTGGAAGAATAAGGTGTTAATGAAGGATCCTCCCTCTGTAAATTATGGAACTCCAACATAGTAAGATTCTGTGGTAGGTTCTGATGGTCTTGAGGGACAGCGGTTGCAGTAGAATCAGCTGGTTGCGGGCGTGCAGCTTGTGCAAGGGTGGTACCCAAAACCGGAGGAGAAGCTTCATCACTTTCTTGGACCTCTGCTGAAACATACTTTAAGATGGGGTTGTCCACTACAGAGTCACATACCTGGAGTTTGTCCATGATGATCAGGTAGGAAGGTTGCAGATCTTCGACCAAGTCATTGCCCAGGAGAAGTTGCACAACAGATATGGGAAAAGGCTTTTCCCTGATGGCGACTTGGACTTCACCGGTCACGAAAGGACAATCCAGGTGGACTCTAGCGAGTGGATACGGAGTGGTAGCAGCGAGGTCAGTGATAAGGACGGTTTCCCCGGTGTAGGCACAGCCGATTTCAATATTATTGACTGAAGAGCCGCTGTGTCCCTCAAGATCTTCAATTTGAAACGTCCCTCCGAATCTGTACTGTTTGCAGAGACAGTTCCAGGATACAGGTGTTTGCTGAAGAGTGAAAGATCATTAACAGGAACACCATCATTCATCACAGGCTTACCGGACTTTGGAGGAGTCGGTTTGGGTTTAGGAGTTTCACTATAGCCTTTGTATGGAGCTTTTCCACATTTATCTATGGTATGTCCATAGAGCTTGCAATACTTACAATACAATTGGGAGCTCGCTTGATCGGTACTCACTTTGTCATAACTATACGAAGACTTCTTACTGGAAGGTGGGTCTGGTGATAGCCGGTGTATGAGGCTGAGGGTGTCAGCCGACTTCGCACATCTGACGTAGTCGGTTTCTTCTTTGTCTGCTAAATATAAACGGATGGAAGGGGGCAGCACGTCTAAAGAATTCCTCAACTAGAATGAGGTTGACGAGTTCTGAAAATGTAGAGACATGTGCTGCCTCCAGCCATTTCATGAAATATCTTTTCTTTGTATTGGCAAATTCTAAAAAGGTGGTGGTTCTTGCCTTTAGATAATCACGGAATTTTCGTCTGTAGCTTTCGGTGGAGAGAAGGTAGGAGTCTAAAACTGCTTGCTTCAGGGTCTGGTAGTCATTCTCAGACGTTAAGGTACTGAGAGTAACCGCAGCTCTACCTGTGAGATGTACTCGGAGAAGTGTAGACCAATGATCTTCTGGCCATTTAAGTTTGTCAGCTAGGACCTCAAAAGTAGTAAAAAATACATCGACTTCTGACTCAATGAATGGTGGCATTAACTTACTTGCATGGGAGACATTAAAACTTACGGGACGACTAGCGGTAGTTTGTTGGCGCTGAGTGTGGTGTGTAGTTTCCAAGGTGAGTTCTTGTCGATGATATGCTAGAACACTCTCAGCTTGCTGTTTACTGTGCTCACGTTGCATCTCCAGGTGAAGTTTTCTTGCTTCAAGCTGTTCCCTCTTCCGCTCACGGTGTAGGGCAGCCTCACGTTCCTGTTCTTCTTTCTTTAGGGCAGCTTCACGTTCTCTTTGTTGTAGAGCTTCTTTCTCATATGCAGCTTGTTCTTGCAGTTGGACACACTTTAGGGCAGCCTCTCCTTCCTGTATCTGGAGAGCTTCTTTTTGTTGTTCCTGCTCGATTTTCGCTAGTTCGAGCTTCAACTTCATAGCTGCCAGAGTATGTTTATCTGCAATAGAATAGTTTTTGTGAGCTTCAGAGTCTATAATTCCTTCATCTAAGAGGTGATCCAAGATAATATTGTGCAAGTCATTTTTGTTGGCTCCAGGGGGAACATCTAGTTGATACTCGTGTGCAAGAGTTTGTAATTCGGTCCTCTTGGCATGACTTAAGTTCCCTACTTCACTTGCTGGATCATTACGAAATGCTGAGAGACGAAACATTTTGAAATAGCAAATAAGTGTACAACGAATATACTTGTGATATTGTAAGTGTCAGTAACAGGATGACGTGGCAACTGGTAACTATCTGTGGAATTTTAATCATTAACAATTAACGTTAATATTAGTATAATAAATGATTAGTCAATCAAAATCGAAGGAAATCTTGTACCCGGTACTCAATGTAAGAGAATAAAGGCAAGAAAATCCTACTAAATAAATGAAACCGATAGTTTCGAAAAGACAAATGAAACTTTTAATTGTTTCAAAAGTGAAAGGTAGTCCAAGAATGTAAGGATACCTTGCCGAGTCTCTATAGGACAGAAGCAAGGGTTTTCCTACTTTAATTATAGTCATGTCTCTGGTCACTCTTAAGGTGAGTCGTGTCTCTGGTCACTGTTAAGGTGAGTCATGTCTCTGGTAACTGTTAAGGTGAGTCATGTCTCTGGTCACATATGTCAAGCATAATGCTCCACCGACCGCTCTTAATGCTGGAAATAATGCTCCGCCGACCGCTATTGATGCTAGACATAATGCTCCGCCGACTGCTCCTGATGCTGGACATAATGCTCCGCCGACCACTCCTGATGCTGGACATAATGCTCCGCCGACCACTCCTGATGCTGGACATAATGCTCCGCCGACCACTCCTGATGCTGGACATAATGCTCCGCCGACCACTCCTGATGCTGGATATAATGCTCCGCCGACCACTCCTGATGCTGGACATAATGCTCCGCCGACCACTCTTGATGCTGGACATAATGCTCCGCCGACCACTCTTGATGCTGGACATAATGCTCCGCCGACCACTCTTGATGCTGGACATAATGCTCCGCCGACCACTCCTGATGCTGGACATAATGCTCCGCCGACCACTCCTGATGCTGGACATAATGCTCCGCCGACCACTCTTGATGCTGGACATAATGCTCCGCCGACCACTCCTGATGCTGGACATAATGCTCCGCCGACCACTCTTGATGCTGGACATAATGCTCCGCCGACCACTCTTGATGCTGGACATAATGCTCCGCCGACCACTCTTGATGCTGGACATAATGCTCCGCCGACCACTCCTGATGCTGGACATAATACTCCGCCGACCACTCCTGATGCTGGACATAATGCTCCGCCGACCACTCTTGATGCTGGACATAATGCTCCGCCGACCACTCCTGATGCTGGACATAATGCTCCGCCGACCACTCTTGATGCTGGACATAATGCTCCGCCGACCACTCTTGATGCTGGACATAATGCTCCGCCGACCACTCTTGATGCTGGACATAATGCTCCGCCGACCACTCCTGATGCTGGACATAATGCTCCGCCGACCACTCTTGATGCTGGACATAATGCTCCGCCGACCACTCTTGATGCTGGACATAATGCTCCGCCGATCGCTACTGACGCTGGACATAATGCTCCGCCGACCACTCTTGATGCTGGACATAATGCTCCGCCGACCGCTACTGACGCTGGACATAATGCTCCGCCGACCACTCTTGATGCTGGACATAATGCTCCGCCGACCACTCCTGATGCTGGACATAATGCTCCGCCGACCACTCCTGATGCTGGACATAATGCTCCGCCGACCACTCCTGATGCTGGACATAATGCTCCGCCGACCACTCTTGATGCTGGACATAATGCTCCGCCGACCACTCTTGATGCTGGACATAATGCTCCGCCGACCACTCTTGATGCTGGACATAATGCTCCGCCGACCACTCCTGATGCTGGACATAATGCTCCGCCGACCACTCCTGATGCTGGACATAATGCTCCGTCGACCACTCTTGATGCTGGACATAATGCTTCGCCGACCACTCCTGATGCTGGACATAATGCTCCGCCGACCACTCTTGATGCTGGACATAATGCTCCGCCGACCACTCTTGATGCTGGACATAATGCTCCGCCGACCACTCTTGATGCTGGACATAATGCTCCGCCGACCACTCTTGATGCTGGACATAATGCTCCGCCGACCACTCTTGATGCTGGACATAATGCTCCGCCGACCACTCCTGATGCTGGACATAATGCTCCGCCGACCACTCCTGATGCTGGACATAAAGCTCCGCCGACCACTCTTGATGCTGGACATAATGCTCCGCCGACCACTCCTGATGCTGGACATAATGCTCCGCCGACCACTCTTGATGCTGGACATAATGCTCCGCTGACCACTCTTGATGCTGGACATAATGCTCCGCCGATCGCTACTGACGCTGGACATAATGCTCCGCCGACCACTCTTGATGCTGGACATAATGCTCCGCCGACCGCTACTGACGCTGGACATAATGCTCCGCCGACCACTCTTGATGCTGGACATAATGCTCCGCCGACCACTCCTGATGCTGGACATAATGCTCCGCCGACCACTCCTGATGCTGGACATAATGCTCCGCCGACCACTCTTGATGCTGGACATAATGCTCCGCCGACCACTCCTGATGCTGGACATAATGCTCCGCCGACCACTCTTGATGCTGGACATAATGCTCCGCCGACCACTCTTGATGCTGGACATAATGCTCCGCCGACCGCTACTGACGCTGGACATAATGCTCCGCCGACCACTCTTGATGCTGGACATAATGCTCCGCCGACCGCTACTGACGCTGGACATAATGCTCCGCCGACCACTCTTGATGCTGGACATAATGCTCCGCCGACCACTTCTGATGCTGGACATAATGCTCCGCCGACCGCTACTGACGCTGGACATAATGCTCCGCCGACCGCTACTGACGCTGGACATAATGCTCCGCCGACCGCTACTGACGCTGGACATGTGGGAACCGACCTGTGAGATTTATATTTATTTCATTTATATGAATTTATATTTACGTTAATTTATATACTTCGATAGCAATTTGTATAATGTTAAGTGGACTGTATTTCTGCAATAATCTCAATCTCACAAATCGATCCTCTTCACATTAGGGGGGGTTTATTAGTTTATATATATGCAGCCAATCAAACTACAGAATTAACTACATACATTGAAGAGGTTCCTTATCTTATAGTACAGCAGGTTAGTCCACCAGGTATAACTAGGGTGTAGACACCAAATTATCCTCTTTGAGGTAGCTTCCATTACCCAGTAACTGGTGCACAAAATCTTGCATCCTCGTCTTGACCTGTCAAAAGGGCGCTAGCTGAGAAGCCAGAAACCTAGTATATGACAGGTATTTCAGAGAAACATTGTACATGGAACAATAAAGACCTGGCTTAATTACCTTTTGTTTGAGGCTTCCACGTGCTCTAACTGGGTCACCCTATATCCTGACATTAATGGCCATAAATGAATGATAAACGGGTTTCGGATAGACACTTAACTTGAATTTGTAGACAGCGTGTTGAAAATGGTACACCTTTGGTTTCCATAACACTACGTCCAAGTAAAATTAACAGGAGCCGTATTTGCTCCCGTGTGCCTCTGGTCTAGTATCAACAATGGCTGTTTAACACTCCATACTATTGGCGTTACTGGCCGACATTGTCCAGATATGATAGGAGCCGAATTTGCTCCACACGTCTCGGAGGTGACACAACAATGGCTGCCCTCCTTCCTCCCTCTCTGACGCCTGGCTTACATTGTCCACATGTCAGAAAGTGATAGAAGGGTCACATTTACTCTACTTTAATATTGATAATTAAGTTAATTTATATAAGATGTTTTATGATGGTAAAGTCCAAAGACTAATGTATTTAAGAATAATTCCCACCATAATAGGTGGAGAATATAATAGTATGTGGTGATGATATCCCGTTTTCTATAGACGGTAATTCCACTACAAGTTACGTTTTCTATGGGTAACTTGTTTATACAATACAGCTATTATCTGTATGATTATTAAATGGTGTCGGATTTTCCGACATAATTCCCCAGGGGGCTGCTCACGGGTCGAAGTCCTATTAGAACAGACGAACACCGATACTCCTCCTTCGAATTATTACATTAATTTGATGTTAGTAGTTAGTAATCACACATTTGTGTGTCTGTTCGTACAGGATGGATGTCCCGTACTAGAGTTGCAGGGGTTAGAAGTCTAATGCGATTTCATTTCCCTGTCAACTCTTGAAAGGCTAATATTCAAGCCTTATTACATATTATTTAACCCAGAAGACTGGATGTGATCAAGTACTACAGTCAAGTATGATTCAGGGACTGCAGTGAGATCAGTGACATTAGATATAACTTGAAGTTTCTTCAGGTAACTGGTCACTGATATATAAACACTGAGGCCCATGGAATACATCTTGATTAAATAATAAATGTATCAAATCAGTCATCAGATTTATTGGGGTTTAATTTAGTTAATTGATTCAGAAGATTGAATAGCTCATCATTAAAGTAAAGTATAGTTCTGAGACTGCAGTGGGTTCAGTGACATTGGTCGCAGTGACTTGTAGCTGTTTTAGGCTACTGTTCACTGATTTGCCACTGAGGCCTCATGAACTCATCTTCAGCTTTAAATGATGATACTAACATCAACTTCTGTTACTATAGTCAGCTGTAATCTCCTTAGTATAATGCTACTGGAGAAATATAATCAGCTGACAAATTTAGATTTCTATTGGTATTGTTTATCTGCAGGCATAGGTCTCCTCAGGCTTGATACTGGGCCTGAGAGTAATTTACCTCCTGCAGAGTTTAACATGGTTATACCCTGATATTTAGTAGGGCTACCGATGAATCGATGACAATAGTCTGTCCCTACAAGGAGACCGAAGTCGGTGAGGTGATCAGACTTAATATTATCTGCCAATTTTATTCCTCTATTTCTCAGGAATTTGGCTGTTGCTCTCAGACCTTGAACTTGTAGGTTTACGGGTATTTTGTCCACCACAATGGCTTGTACTCGACAGACGTACCTGCCTAAACGTACTGATGGTTGTACCACCTGGTAGACTTGAGGTCCTGCATCTGTTACAAACCCTGAGATGTTGAATGACGTCTGGGCTACAGGCCTTAATTGTAGTTCATCTGCCAACTTTTTAGTGATATATGTTCTTTGGGATCCTTGGTCAAACAACCCACGGGTATGGACCTTGGCCCTCTTATTCAGGATGGTAATTTGGGCAGTAGGCAAAGTCGTATTACCTTTAGACTTTGCTGATTGGACACTCTTTGTTTGTTGCACCTTGCCGTACTGTACTGAGGTGGGAATGCTATCTTCCACCTTGGGTCTTGAATACGTTAATTTCGTATATTTGCACAGTGCTGCATGGTGTCTACCTCTTCTACACCTGTTACAGGTGTTGAATTGGGTATCACAATAGTCTATGTTGTGTGACTTGAGACACCTTGCACATCTCCCTAATTCCTGGAGTCGCTCCATACGAGTGTCTCTGGTTGGATAATTAGCACAACGGTATGTTGAATGTTTCTTTTTGCAGAACATACATGTCCCCCAGCCTACTGCACGTTTGGAAGTTACCGGTTTGGGTGAACTAGTAACAGTAGGCTTGGAGGATTCTGCTGCATTGTCAGATTTTCTGCAACTTGATGTTTGAGTAATTGGTTGATGTTTATTTGGGGTAGTTGTTTTACCCTTTAATTGACTATTATTTTCTATTTCTGAAGGCTTGCAAGAGGCTTTAACTTCCTCATTTGCTCGTCGTTTGTTTATGATGAAATGCAAACCTTCAGTGATGTCCTGTACTGTCAGGATGGTGTTATGTTGATGTGCATATAATTCATCTAGTATGTCGCTGGACAATTTTCGTTGAAGAACTACTTTGATCATCCATTCACTAGTAGTTATATCAACCTTAAGACTGAATGTTCTTAGTAGTGACTCAAACTCCATGCTGAAGGATTGTAATGAGTCAGCAGTCTGATCAGGTTGAGGTAAATCCAACAATTGTAGTACTAGATGTATGACAGTTTTCTCATTGCCAGCATTATCCATACTAGCTAGTTGGTGAAGCCTTGTGGGGCTTGTACTTGGGCTGCTCATAATACTGAACAAGCACTGATGGTAGCCTAGGGTAAATTCTGCACTCACTAGGCAATAATCCTACCTCTACTAGAGGTTAGCACTTAAAATTAATACACATTATATATATACAATCATACACACTAATGATTTGAGTGATAAACCAGTGTCACTGGAAGTACCTTTAGGTTAGCTCTTCTATATCACCCTAGGATGGTAGAGACACTAATTAATCACTCAAAGGTGTAATGATCATAAGTAAATTATTATATATACAACTCAACTCGAGTTGATAAAAATTACACCCAAAATAGGGTCTGGACCATTCATTAATGGTGTTAGGTTGATCAATATAGTACAACTGACTATGGTAATAATGGGACTAGGATGAACGATAATAGTTCAACTAGTCAATGTTTATATCCTACCCTGTTGTGGGTTGGCAATTAGTAAATATAATACTGTGATCACTAGTGCAGTATATATTAAATAATTCTCTATTTGGAGAAATAATATACACAATTATTGATAATAGCCTATTAATTAGCCTCTATGAAACTTCTAATATTATCTAGAAGTATTAAATATTATTAGTGACCTCGCGAAATAAACTCCACAAAATTCGTAGATAATCTCTCGCGAAATTTAACACCACGAAATCTGTGAACAATCTTGCGAGGACACAGCCACTAATTTGGCTGGCTTCTATATTAGCGCTGTCATTTCACGAAATAACACGCCACCAAATATCTGTGGGTGTGCATGAAACCGCTGACGAAGCTGAACTGGGCTGAGGGAGGCTCCTGAGCTCCCTCGAGGCTACGCTGCCGTCTTGACTGCTGGCTTTGTTTAAATAACACTGCACTAGTATATTTAATGAATCCACTGGTTAACTGGTTCATCCGGTACTAAGATGACCAAATGTGGGTTCAAAGGACCGAATATTCCGGTTCCGAAGGTCCAAATAATTCGGTTTCGAAGGACCAAATAATGTGGGAACCAACCTGTGAGATTTATATTTATTTAATTTATATGAATTTATATTTACGTTAATTTATATACTTCGATAGCAATTTGTATAACGTTAAGTGGACTGTATTTCTGCAATAATCTCAATCTCACAAATCGATCCTCTTCACATTAGGGGGGTTTATTAGTTTATATATATGCAGCCAATCAAACTACAGAATTAACTACATACATTGAAGAGGTTCCTTATCTTATAGTACAGCAGGTTAGTCCACCAGGTATAACTAGGGTGTAGACACCAAATTATCCTCTTTGAGGTAGCTTCCATTACCCAGTAACTGGTGCACAAAATCTTGCATCCTCGTCTTGACCTGTCAAAAGGGCGCTAGCTGAGAAGCCAGAAACCTTGTATATGACAGGTATTTCAGAGAAACATTGTACATGGAACAATAAAGACCTGGCTTAATTACCTTTTGTTTGAGGCTTCCACGTGCTCTAACCGGGTCACCCTATATCCTGACATTAATGGCCATAAATGAATGATAAACGGGTTTCGGATAGACACTTAACTTGAATTTGTAGACAGCGTGTTGAAAATGGTACACCTTTGGTTTCCATAACACTACGTCCAAGTAAAATTAACAGGAGCCGTATTTGCTCCCGTGTGCCTCTGGTTTAGTATCAACAATGGCTGTTTAACACTCCATACTATTGACGTTACTGGCCGACATTGTCCAGATATGATAGGAGCCGAATTTGCTCCACACGTCTCGGAGGTGACACAACAATGGCTGCCCTCCTTCCTCCCTGTCTGACGCCTGGCTTACATTGTCCACATGTCAGAAAGTGATAGAAGGGTCACATTTACTCTACTTTAATATTGATAATTAAGTTAATTTATATAAGATGTTTTATGATGGTAAAGTCCAAAGACTAATGTATTTAAGAATAATTCCCACCATAATAGGTGGAGAATATAATAGTATGTGGTGATGATATCCCGTTTTCTATAGACGGTAATTCCACTACAAGTTACGTTTTCTATGGGTAACTTGTTTATACAATACAGCTATTATCTGTATGATTATTAAATGGTGTCGGATTTTCCGACAGGACATAATGCTCCGCCGACCTCGTGAATATCCTCCGAGCACCATCAATACCCCGGGAGCTTTTCCGCACATTCAACTGTCCTCATTAAGGAACGCCAACATATTAATAGGATAAATCTAAATTTGCTCTAGACTTGGGTAACAATTGGTTTGTGAACTGGATTATTGATTTCTGAAACAAAATGTTTCAAAGGAAGAATAAACATTTATATATAAATGACTTTAGTTAGGTATAAAGAGGAGCCGCCTCACAGACCAACAGACCTTCTGAAAATCTCTTTATTTTTGTTTCTATGTTTTACTGTAATGGGTTCCCAGGAGCCTGGATCCCCCTTGCTGACAATGATCAGCTGGGCTCAAAGAAGCCAAGTTGGAATAGGTAATAAACTGGTGACAGTCCACTAGAGCTGGTGACACACCAAGAACACTGGTGACAGTCTACTAGAGCTGGGGTCACACCAAGAACACTGGTGACAGTCTACTAGAGCTGAGGACAGCCCACTAGAGCTGGTGACACACCAAGAACACTGGTGACAGTCCACTAGAGCTGGGGACGCACCAAGAACACTGGTGACAGTCCACTAGAGCTGGGGACGCACCAAGAACACAGGTGATAGTCCACTAGAGCTGGGGACAGCCCACTAGAGCTGGGGACGCACCAAGAACACTGGTGACAGTCCACTAGAGCTGGGGACGCACCAAGAACACAGGTGACAGTCCACTAGAGCTGGGGACAGCCCACTAGAGCTGGTGACACACCAAGAACACTGGTGACAGTCCACTAGAGCTGGGGACGCACCAAGAACACTGGTGACAGTCCACTAGAGCTGGGGACGCACCAAGAACACAGGTGATAGTCCACTAGAGCTGGGGACAGCCCACTAGAGCTGGTGACACATCAAGAACACTGGTGACAGTCCACTAGAGCTGGTGACACACCAAGAACACTGGTGACAGTCCACTAGAGCTGGTGACACACCAAGAACACAGGTAACAGCCCACTAGAGCTGGTGACACACCAAGAACACTGGTGACAGTCCACTAGAGCTGGTGACACACCAAGAACACTGGTGACAGTCCACTAGAGCTGGGGACACACCAAGAACACTGAGGACAGCCCACTAGAGCTGGTGACACACCAAGAACACTGGTGACAGTCCACTAGAGCTGGTGACACACCAAGAACACTGGTGACAGCCTACTAGAGCTGGTGACACACCAAGAACACTGGTGACAGGCCACTAGAGCTGGTGACACACCAAGAACACTGGTGACAGCCCACTAGAGCTGGTGACACACCAAGAACACTGGTAACAGTCCACTAGAGCTGGTGACACACCAAGAACACTGGTGACAGTCTACTAGAGCTGGGGACAGGCCACTAGAGCTGGCGACGCACCAAAACACTGGTGACAGTCCACTAGAGCTGGTGACACACCAAGAACACTGGTGACAGCCCACTAGAGCTGGTGACACACC
This sequence comes from Procambarus clarkii, assembly GCF_040958095.1. Lineage (NCBI taxonomy): Eukaryota > Metazoa > Arthropoda > Malacostraca > Decapoda > Cambaridae > Procambarus > Procambarus clarkii. The sequence goes on from NC_091227.1 coordinate 25,539,517, forward strand.
AAGAACACTGGTGACAGTCCACTAGAGCTGGTGACACACCAAGAACACTGGTGACAGCCCACTAGAGCTGGTGACACACCAAGAACACTGGTGACAGTCCACTAGAGCTGGTGACACATCAAGAACACTGGTGACAGCCCACTAGAGCTGGTGACACACCAGGAACACTGGTGACAGTCTACTAGAGCTGGGGACAGCCCACTAGAGCTGGTGACACACCAAGAACACTAGTGACAGCCCACTAGAGCTGGTGACACACCAAGAACACTGGTGACAGTCCACTAGAGCTGGTGACACACCAAGAACACTGGTGACAGCCCACTAGAGCTGGTGACACACCAAGAACACTAGTGACAGCCCACTAGAGCTGGTGACACACCAAGAACACTGGTGACAGTCCACTAGAGCTGGTGACACAACAAGAACACTGGTGACAGCCCACTAGAGCAGGTGACACACCAAGAACAATGGTGACAGCCCACTAGAGCAGGTGACACACCAAGAACACTGGTGACAGCCCACTAGAGCTGGTGACACACCAAGAACACTGGTGACAACCCACTAGAGCTGGTGACAGCCCACTAGAGCTGGTGACACATCAAGAACACTGGTGACAGTCTACTAGAGCTGGGTACAGCCCACTAGAGCTGGTGACACACCAAGAACACTAGTGACAGTCTACTAGAGCTGGTGACACAACAAGAACACTGGTGACAGCCCACTAGAGCAGGTGGCACACCCAGAACACTGGTGACAGCCCACTAGAGCTGGTGACACACCAAGAACACTGGTGACAGCCCACTAGAGCTGGTGACACACCAAGAACACTGGTGACAGTCCACTAGAGCTGGTTACACACCAAGAACACTGGTGACAGTCCACTAGAGCTGGTGACACACCAAGAACACTGGTGACAGCTGTTATGATCCCAGGCAGCCGAAAAACGAGTCTCCCCTTTGAGAATTATTCTATCAAGCCTGACCTGACTAGGAGGTCGGAAATACAGACATGAAGATTCATATGTAAAAATAATTGGGTAAATTTTACACGGAGTTTAAGATTATTGGCAGTGCATAAGGAAACAGATAAATGGCTGGTTAGGAGATGTGGATAATTTGCTGGAGGTGTGAGGCTCGCTTCTGGAGGGCTTTGACCTCACTTTTGGCCAGACATCGCAGGGGGAAAGCCGCGCTCCGTTGAGCTCCCATCAGAAAGGAACCCCTAGTGATATATCTCCAAGAGAAGAGAAGTGTGCAGACGTGCCAGCTGTGGAATTGAGCTGAGAACGTTGTGGTCTCAAGTCCTGGTCGACGAGGAGAGTATTAAGCCGCCCAGAGACATTTTCGGGGGCTGTGGAATCGCGCTGACCAGGCTCCGTCAGAGGGAGGAGCATCCTCGACGAGACAATCTGTGTTATCACGATTTAAGCCAGTTCATAGTGATTGCTTGTAGTTGGTCGTGTGTCCAGCGACAGTAGCAATGTTTATTGATAAGTTAGAAATGTTTTGGTAAGGCAGGAAACCTAAATAAGAGGATGGAGATGAGAGAGACAGCTGGAGGGACGAGCAGCGCGTCCTCTCCCTTCGACTGCTTGGAGCCAACTGACTGAGGGGCGGCGGAGGAGAGTGGAGGCCCGCCGGGCGAGGTGGAGCATGGACCCGCCCAACGGGGGAGTCCATTCTCACAGTATGTAGAGAACAGATAGATGTTGGAGGCAAACATACTGTGTGATTATTTTTGTTTATGTGTTAAAGGGGAAACAATTTTATTAGAGTGTCAATGGGTTGCAGGTTTGTCTTTGGGGAAGAAGTTGCTGAGAACTTCGAAGCCAGCACAGAGGGAGTAGTGATGAGACTCCAAGGAAGTGGAAGAAAGGACCTCGAGGTGTGAGGAGAAGCAGTGATGAGGAGTGTCACGTGCTTCTGTAGAGGTGGTGAAGCACCATAGTTGTTCGAGGAAACTTCATGGTGTAGCAGCCAGGAGAGCTGTGGAGGAACCTAGCAGAAGGGTGAAGCACCGTAGTTGCTCAAAGAAACTTCATGGTAGCAGCCTGGAGGAGCTGCAGAGGATCCTGGTAGTGAAGCCCGGAAGAACCTGAAGAGGTCAGGGTAGTGAACTTCCAGAGGTGGAAGGGGAAGTTCTGGTGGATTACTTGTAGGGAGTTGATAGTGTTTGGTTGTCATTAGCGTGCAAGACGCAGTGAGAGGTGAGTGATTGTTTGCATTCTTATGTCAAGGAGTGTTTTATACTGAAGTTTAGAGTTACAGTCGTAGGCTGGATTACCTACAGATGTATGCGTTCTAGGACTGATAGAGTGATCGATTGATCATTGTTGTGTATCAAGGAACATTTATACTGATATATATATATGTTATTGCATTCACATGCTGATTTTCCTTGTACACGTTTATAGATATATATATATATTCTCTTGTTGATAATGCAACAGTGTAGTATAAGACTTGATCTACTTGAAGAGGTAGATAGTATCAGGTGGGGAATCAGAAGATAGGATACCACTTGATATACTGATAATAGAGTTCTGATGGTGGTGGAGAGCAACCTGATTGTAATAGTATAGAGTATAGGATTCATTATTATTATATGTGTGTATGTATTGTGTATGTGCTTTGTCTAGTAAATGTATTCCAATTTGCTGGTGTTTGACCTCGTTCTAGTGAGGCTTCCCATGAAATAGTACAGAAGAAGAGAGAGAGAGAGAAAGAACCAAGAACCACCTCTGTGGACAGGGTAGAAGGTAATACTAATAAGTCAAAAGGGGATTGAGGCGATCATATCACCTAAGGAGTGAGTGGGGAGTCACAGCGGCTCGAGTGGGTGTGTGCACGTGACAACAAGACTAAGTATTGGAGCCGCATCCCCTAAACGTGAGACGTTGAGCCCCGCTCCAAGAGCCAGAAGCGCCCAGGGTGATCTCCTGGTAAAGTATAAACACTCTACCGAGTTTTGGATTGGGTTGTCCATAAAGAAGGATCAACACGACATCACCACCAACCCACACTATAATACAGTCCACTAGAGCTGGGGACGCACCAAGAACACTGTTGACAGCCCACTAGAGCTGGTGACACACCAAGAACACTGGTGACAGCCCACTAGAGCTGGTGACACACCAAGAACACTGGTGACAGTCTACTAGAGCTGGTGACAGTCCACTAGAGCTGGTGACACACCAAGAACACTGGTGACAGCCCACTAGAGCTGGTGACACACCAAGAACACTGGTGACAGCCCACTAGAGCTGGTGACACACCAAGAACATTGGTGACAGCCCACTAGAGCTGGTGACAGCCCACTAGAGCTGGTGACACACCAAGAACACTGGTGACAGTCCACTAGAGCTGGTGACACACCAAGAACACTGGTGACAGTCTACTAGAGCTGGTGACACACCAAGAACACTAGTGACAGTCTACTAGAGCTGGTGACACACCAAGAACACTCGTGACAGTCCACTAGAGCTGGTGACACACCAAGAACACTGGTGACAGTCTACTAGAGCTGGTGACACACCAAGAACACTGGTGACAGTCCACTAGAGCTGGTGACACACCAAGAACACTGGTGACAGTCCACTAGAGCTGGTGACACACCAAGAACACTGGTGACAGTCCACTAGAGCTGGTGACACACCAAGAACACTGGTGACAGCCCACTAGAGCTGGTGACACACCAAGAACACTGGTGACAGTCCACTAGAGCTGGTGACACACCAAGAACACTGGTGACAGTCCACTAGAGCTGGTGACACACCAAGAACACTGGTGACAGTCCAGTAGAGCTGGTGACACACCAAGAACACTGGTGACAGTCCACTAGAGCTGGTGACACTCCAAGAACACTGGTGACAGTCCACTAGAGCTGGTGACACACCAGGAACACTGATGACAGCCAGTGTCCTCATTGTATCACCAGCTATAATGACATCCGTCAATTTGCAGACCCATCAAGTAAACAATCCAACCACTCACCAACGCATTCATCCACCATCATCTTCATTCACCAGATCATTCATATCCTTTCACAGCAACCTATTCATCCACAAACCCATCTATTCATTAACCCATCCAATTATCAACCAATTCATTCATCAATCCACCCCCTTATCAACCAATCCATCCATCAACCCTCCATTCACAACTATATTTATTCACCAATTTATCCATTCAACATTCTATTCAATCAGCAACCCATTCAACTACTCACCATTTCATCCATTTACCGACCCATTCATTCATCAACCCATTTATCAACAAACTTATCCATACATCACCCCTTCCATTCAACACCTCATCCATCAACCCTTCCATTCAACACCTCATCCATCACCCCTTCCATTCAACACCTCATCCATCACCTCTTCCATTCAACACCTCATCCATCAACCCTTCCATTCAACACCTCATCCATCACCTCTTCCATTCAACACCTCATCCATCACCTCTTCCATTCAACACCTCATCCATCAACCCTTCCATTCAACACCTCATCCTGCACCCCTTCCATTCAACACCTCATCCATCACCCCTTCTATTCAACATCTCATCCATTCACCAACTCATCTATTCATCATCCCATCCATGTACCAGCCCCATACATATTCCATCTCTTACATATACCAATTTATTCATCTATCCACCAATCCGTCAATTACTAAACCCAACTATTCACCAACCTCACTATCCACCAATCCATCTATCCACTAACCCCATGTATTCATGAAACTATCCATTCACCAACCTATTCATTCATCATCCAATCGATGGTTCAATCATATTATCCAATCATATCAAACACAATCATATTCATTGGTCTACCCAGGATGGACCCCAGGACGGACGGACCCCACTGGACCCCAGGTCGTCATGCAGATGACCCCAGACGACCCAGTAAAGATGGAACAACGACTTCAGTCTGTCCCACCAACATTGGGTTGCCCAGGATGGACGGACGGACACTAGTGGACCCTAGGTCACTTGTCTACAGAAGAAAGAAGAAAGAAGAGAGAAGAAAGAAGAGAGAAGAAGGAAGAGGAAGAGATGGTGAGTCCATGTTAAGACATGATGCCTAGTGTCCCTTGCTGGTGACAGCAGCATTACGAGCCAGTAAACAGGTTCTCAACTCGTCCTCTTAAAAATAACGTTGCTTCTCGCTTCCCACATGGTGGGGAGAGGGATGGGGGGGGGAGAGGGATGGAGGAGGGAGGGAGTGTGATGGGATTTGGGGGGAGGACTGGGGGGGGGTGAAATGTTACCCCTCCTTTCCCTCGGGAACTAAACCTGGTTCCCGCCAGACAATAGCAGTGACATGCTACGCTGGCCTCAGTCGAGAGGGAATATGGCAGACAGTGTGGTAATGTGAGCAGACCTGTGAAAAGAAACATTCATAACTCATGTCTGGTGGAGACCTGGATCTGCCCTGGAGGTTTTAAGAAGGATAACTCCCCCCAGGGTAGGTAAAGGTACGTCACTCTTGACCAGGCACATCCATTATAATTCTTTGCCTCTACCTATTAACTCAGATGACAGTTTAGTGCAGTTATTGTTATTATCTCTTCTCATCTTGTTGGAGGGAGCTGAGGTGTAGTCACCATATCAGCAAGCGATATGAGGAATAGCGGAGAGTATAATTTCCACATTCAACAATATAGCACTCGACGTCTACAGTTCTAATCGATGCAAGACGCTACAGCTTCGACACAGAGCAGAGAGCAGACTACGACCACATCGAGCTACAATGCTCTAGCTCCCTAAGTTCAGACGCTCACAATTCCCAATCGAGCAGCCACGCTCTCCCACATAAAGCTCCGCAACTCCGGCCTCACTCAGCTCTCTGCTCTGCTCCAAGCTCCGTCTGAACTTTTACGACAATGCCACCAACCGACTACTGTAATCAAGACTACTAAATAAATATGAAAACTCACTAAACAATGTGTATCTAATCTACCCATCAACGTAACATAAACGTACGTTACAGCCCTAGTTTCTTAATCACTCTATAAGGGCCTCGCCTTCTAACTGATAACTTCCTACTCTCATTGGCGGGCGCTGGCTCATTCAAACGCATCATGAGGCTCCCCTCCTTCACTGTTAATGGTTATACCTGCCTACCACAATAATGGGCGTACCGCGTCCTTGCTTTCTTTGATGCTTCAGCTGCTATCCTCCATGCATTCTTCATCTTGGTGAGGATTTCTGAAGGATAGTCCTCTCCATAAATAATAGTATATCTGTTAAGCAGACCAGACGCAAAATTACACGAATGTCCAGTGAACAGCAAGAGTGGTTGAGTATTTATTGACTGATGCACTGCGGTGTTTAGTGCAAATTGAACAAAAGGGAACTGTTTATCCCAAGTGGCCGGGTCATTCTCTGCTAAAATGGCAAGCATATCCTTCACCGTTCTATTGGTTCGTTCTACCATGCCGTTCGTTTGGGGATGTTAGCGCTGTTGTTGTTTCTAAGAGTTTACATACCTCCTGAAATAAAGTACCAATAAATTCCTGTCCCCTGACAGATACTAGAACTTTAGGTGGTCCGAACACCGTATCAAACCTATCTAGAAATTCATCTGCCACTGTTTGGGGGTCTTTCCTAGGAGGGGCTACCAGAGTGGTATACCTGGACCACTCTGGTAGCCCACTAAAACTAGCGCATATCTGTTGCCTGAGTTGTTGCTGTGTAAATCAATTAAAGCAGCCCCCACCCAATCCAAGGGTTCGGCTGTCTCTGAGAACTCCTGGAGTGGGACTTGTACTTTAGGAGTACCTTTGCGTCCTTGACAGTTCCCGCATGACCTCACATACCTAATTATATGTGATAATTACCCTGGGGAATATAATAATGGCTTAGCCTTTGTGTATGTTTTGTATACTCCCGGGTGACCTGCAATCTTTGACGCATGCGCAAGTTTTAATACAGAAGCCTTTAATGCTAGCTGAAAAAACGCCCTGTCTTTCTGAGCATTTGCATGGTACAACACGATGGATCCTATATGAAAGGGGTGACGCCAAGGAAAATAAGACTCGCGTCCCTACAAAAAAAGACCACTTCTTTGAGTACAAAGTCATTTAAAGAGGAACTTTATTTTCTCGAATGGTATTTCCCACCTTCTAGATGTTCAATGATTTCCTTCCATCGCTGTTCCTTCATCTGAAGTCCTCTTATTTTATCGCTCTGATGATGTTTGGTGCAATTGGGAGTTGTTTGGAGCACAAGTATGGCGTCTATGCTCAGATGGACTAGTGCATCTGCACGCTCCAGGCGTCATGTGTTATGGTTCAGGTGAGTCTGACGCACGACCACGGCCTCCTCCTCCTCCTCCTCCCGTCGAGAATAGTCATGCCACTCACCAATACCTTCATTAACATTATGCCATTGGTCATGCCATTCACAAGTACGTTATCTTGCGGGTGGAAAATGGGGAAATCTTTTAAGAACAGCATCAATATTTGACAAATAGTGTTTTCCTAACTCAAACAATGTGGGGTTTATTATTCTACACATATTTCTGATATCTCTCATGTGTTCACATTCACGTAGATAGTGGTCAAGGCGGTGTCCGTCACTCTCACCACAGATTCTGCAACTTCCCTGATCAACTGTTGTTTCCATTCCATATCTCCAAGGATATTTGTATCCAAGACGGATTCTTGCTATTACTGATTCCCTCCCTCGTCCTCCCAATCGTTATGGCCGAAGAGGAGGAGGACGAGGGAGGGAATCAGTAATAGCAAGAATCCGTCTTGGATACAAATATCCTTGGAGATATGGAATGGAAACAACAGTTGATCAGCGAAGTTGCAGAATCTGTGGTGAGAGTGACGGACACCGCCTTGACCACTATCTACGTGAATGTGAACACCTGAGAGATATTAGAAGTATGTGTAGAATAATAAACCCCACATTGTTTGAGTTAGGAAAACACTATTTGTCAAATATTGATGCTGTTCTTAAAAGATTTCCCCATTTTGCACCCGCAAGATAACGTAAGCTATTAAGGGGTGATAGATGTTAATCTTCTTGTTTGAGGAGCTGTTCACTTGAGACAGTTAAGCAAGTCCCAGCTGTGTCTGGGTACAAGTGACAGGATGAACAACCCAGCGGGTTTTCTTCCTATTGGGGAGTGTTGTACATGCTGCTATGGCGGTGTGTCCACTCACAGGATGAGTGGCGCTGCCCAGTAAACTCTCCCCTCGGGGCAAAATTTAATTTTTTTTTAAAAATGTAAAGTACATTCATTAACCCTCCCATCCATTAACAATCTCATCCAGTCACCATGCAATCCATTCACCATCCCACCCATTCACAATCCCATCCATTAACCATGTCATCCATCCACCATGCTGTTCGTTCACTACCCCATCCATTCATCATCTCCTCCATTCACCATCCGATTCATTTACAATTCTATGCATTCACTATCCCATAAATTCAGCATTCCATCCATTCACCATTCCATCAATCCATCACATCATATATCCACCATCTCGTCCATTCACAATCCCCACCATTCACCATCCCATCCATTTAAAATCCTGTCTATTCACCATTCTATCGATTCTCTTTTCCATGCATTAACAATTCTTTCCATTCACCATCCCATCCATTCTCCATTCCATGCATTAACAATTCTGTCCATTCACCATCCCCTCCATTCACCATCCCCTCCATTCACATTTCAATCCATGAACTCCACTCCAATCCAATCTCATTACCATAACAGCACTAGTTATTCACCATCCCATCTATTCAAAATCCCTTTCATTTATCATCATATCCTTTAACCATCCCATCCATTGACTATCCCATCCATTGACTATCCCATCCATTGACTATCCCATCCATTGACTATCCCGTCCATTGACTATCCCGTCCATTGACTATCCCGTCCATTGACTATCCCGTCCATTGACTATCCCATCCATTGACTATCCCATCCTTAGACCATCCTATCTCTTCAGCAATAGGCATCCGTGTTAGTAAACACCCACATGGTGAACCTCTGTGGACTTAAAGCGGGTATTTAGCGAGTGTCATATGCTGTTGACTCTGGATTTTTACTTCGTCTGGGTTGCAACTGCATGCAGCATCACAACGAAATGGCAGACGGCTTCAACAAGGCAACTACAACCTATACAAGATATGGGGAAAGCATCCAGGAGGATGCACAGTATTGATAAGTGTCTAATTGTACAGAACTCCTTATGTCATAATATGTCCCGAGTCACATTTGTCGTCAAAGTCCCTGAAAATAAAGAATGAAGTATTGGGGTGTTTTCCAGTGTTTTCTATATCAATTATGTATGTGTGTGTGTAGATGCCTAAATATTATGTAACTTTGGGGAAATTATATTATGCAAGTATATCAAATTGGTTAAAAAAAATGTTAAAAAAGGAATCAACATAAACTTCAAACGTTTATTTAAAGAACTTACGAAGTAATATACAGAGAGCCACTTTACTCTACTGATTGGTGTTGGCAAAAGCTAATATCTCATCAGAGAGACACCAATTACGCCGCAACATGCGTCGACAATCCTGTCTTAATACTTGTGCACAACCAATCACCTTGACTAACCTATCATACCACTGCCGGTCCCAAGGAACTTGGGTAAGTTACTTTCTGATACTCTGGAACATTTAATTGGTTGATAGTTGAGAGGCGAGACCAAAGAGCCAAAGCTCAACCCTCGCAAGCACAACTAGGTGAGTTCAACACACACATACTTACAAACCCACACTTCTTGTGATTGACAACGTGGAAACAGAGGAAATATTTGAATAAATAACAATAGGACAAGAGGGCACTGATGGAATCTTGAGACTCAAATGTGTCATAGAGATGTTAGAAATATTTATTTCAGCGTAAGGTAGTGACTAAATTGAAATACATTTATGAACTCAATTCATAACTTTAAAAGAAGGTATGATAGGGAAATAGGCCAGGAGACATTGCATTAGACAACCAACGGCTAGAAAAGAGGGTCCAAGAGCTGGAGCTCGAACCTGCAGGCACAAATAGGTGAGCACTCACACTCACCACGATCATAACTCTCATCCTGTAACTACTCTTAGGTAATTTCTCAAATGCATGCACATACGTTTGAGAGACGCAAAAGGAGGAGGAGGAAGAAATTAGAGGACAACCAGTACAAGATATGATGAACCTTGTCAAGTAGAAATGCAAGGAGGCCAAAGAGAGATTTGAACCAACAGTAAAAGAAAAAAAAAGTAGGAGGGAATATAATAACTCATGGTTTAATAAACAGAGTAATGAAGCAAAAAATAGAAGCAGGAGGGAATGGAGGAAATGCAGAAGACAAAGGACAGAGAACAACAGGATTAGATGTAACAGAGCTAGGAACGATTACATTAACATAAGAAGAACATCGGAAAGAAATTATGGGAAAGATATTGCGATCAAAGTGAAAAAGCAACCTAAATTACTACACAGCCATATAAGAAGACAAATTTCAGTGAACGACCAAGTGACAAGACTAAGGAAAGCAGAAGGGGCAAATACAGAAAGTGACAAGGAAATCTGCACACTGAATGCCAGTTTTCATGGAGTTTTCACAACCAAGCCAGCTCAGTTCCCATTGTTAGAAGAGAGTACCCTTGATGAAAGACTATGAGATATAGAGGTGACAGCAGGGAAAGTAATGAAACAGTTGACAACACCACATGCAACTAAAGCACTTAGTCCAGACAAAGTATCACCGTGGATACTAAAAGAGGTAGCGCAAGCCCTAAGCGGGCCTCTGGCAAGGATCTTTAATGAGTCACCTATGTCGGGAGAATTGCCCAGTTGCTGCAAGAAGGCAAATGACGTACCGATTTTCAAGAAAGGTGATAGGGAGGAGGCACTTAACTATAGACCTGTATCACTGACAAGCATTCCCTGCAAAATACTTGAAAGAATAATTAGGCTAAGACTTGTTGCACACCTAGAGAACATTAGGTTTGTTACATTAACATGGGTTCTGGAAAAGGAAATCATGCCTTACAAATCATTTAAAATTCAATGATAAAATACCGAGGATAAGGCTGGACGGAGAAGGATGAGCAGACTGCATACTGCCAAAAGCCTATGAGACAGAACTGCACATGACACTGCTATTCAAACTTGAGCGACAGGCGGGAGTCAGCGAAAAGGCCCTAATATAGGTAAGGAACTACCTAACATGAAGGAGCCAGAGAGTAATGGTAAGGGGCGAGAAGTTGGACTGGCGAACAGTAACGAGTGGAGTACCTTAACGATCTGTGCTGGGACCAATTATATTTCTAATATACGTAAATGATGATGAGACCTTCATTCACTCACTAAACACCAAAGCTGGGAACATTAGTGAAATACCATCTATTGTATACAAAAGTGTCTCCCATGCCCTTCCGCCACACATAGCTTTGATGTTCAACAAATCTCGCGAGTGTCATACCTTCCCTGATATCCTCAAAAAAGCAAGAGTAACGTCAATTCATAAAGAAGACAATCCGGCAGATATAAACAATTGCAGACCAATATAAAATCTACCTATATTATAAAAAATAGTTGAAAAAATTATTTACAAACAGCTCTACCCCTATCTCGTAAAATTTAACATACTAAGTCCCTGTCAGTTTGGCTTCCGCTCCCACAAGAGTACCAATGATGCAATTATTAGTCTGCTTGACTTAATCTACTCAGCCCTTGACAAAAATTAGTTTCCGTTTGGACTCTTCATTGACCTGAGAAAGGTCTTTGATACTGTTAACCATAACTACTTCTTACCTAAACTCCGCAATTATGAAATCCGAGGCCATGCCCTAAACTATATCTGATCCTATCTTATATCTGATCCTATATCCTATATCTTATATCTGATCCTATAAACTATATCTGATCCTATCTAAACCCCTCACAGTGTTCAAGAGAAAACTGGATAAGCACCTCCAAAGGATACCTGATCAACCAGGCTGTGACTCATACGTCAGGCTGCGAGCAGCCGCGTCTAACAGCCTGGTTGATCAGTCCAGCAACCAGGAGGCCTGGTCGACGACCGGGCCGCGGGGACACTAAGCCCCGGAAGCACCTCAAGGTAGCCTCAAGGTAGTGACAGACAAAAATATGTAGCCATCATTGATATAACCTCTCCCACACTACCATTAACCGTAGGGGTGCCACAGGGCAGCATCTTAGGACCTCTCCTATTTCTTATATACATCAATGATCTGCCTAATGTCTTTAACATTCTTACTCCTATTTTATTTGCTGACGATACTACCTTCATCTACTCAGACCCCAACCCACACGCACTAAATAATGTTGTAAAAAACGAACTAAAAAAAAGTTCACTTATGGATATCAACCAACAAACTCACACTAAACATAGAAAAGTCTTACTACATCTTATTTGGAAGCAAATCAACAAATGCAATTTAACTTCAGATAGACAATGTTAACATCAGCAGTAAAAATGATGGAAAGTTCCTTGGCCTATACCTAGACAAGAGACTCACCTTCAGCACCCACATACAACACATAACCAAGAAAGTCTCAAAAACGGTTGGTATACTCTCTAAAATCCGATATTATGATCCAAACTCAACCTTGTTGAGTTTGGGACATGTCTTTATATGTTCAAGTCAAGTCTTTATTTATATATCTACCACATACATGCCTCACCTGTGACAGGAAAAAACATGCTTTGTTTGAAAAAACAGCGCAATCTGTTGAACATAAGAGCAACACACGCTGTAATCTCCGAAAGTTCTTCAGAAAAATATGATGAGAAGAGGAACTTCCTAATGGGAATACCATGGGGAAACAGAACTCAGAGAAAAGACTGTACAGGATATGATGGATTATGTCACTCAGAAGTGTCAGGAGGCTGCAGACAGGTTTATCCCAGTCCAAAAAGTGAAAAATGAAAAGCAACAGAAGAATCTGTGGTTCAACCAGAAATGTGTAGCAGCGAAGCAATTGAGTAAAAGAACATGGCGAAACTACAGGAACAACAGAACGCCAGAGAGCATTGAGAAATACCAGAGGCCCAGAAATGAGTACATCAGAGTGAGGAGAGCAGCAGAGAGGCAGCATGAAAATGACATCGAGAGTAAAGCTAAGACCCAACCAAAACTGCTCCACAGTCACATCAGGAAGAAAACAGCAGTGAAGGAACAAGTGATAAAATTGAGAAAAGGGGAGAACAGATACACAGAGAACGATAAAGAGGTGTGTGAAGAACTCAACAAGAGATTCCAGGAGGTCTTCACAATAGAATAAGGAGAGGTCCCTGCACTAAACGAGAAGGCAAACCGAACAACCTTGGAGAAAATTTACCTAACCAGTGATAAGGTCAAAAGGAATCTGTTGGAGCTGAATGTATCAAAGGCTGTTGGGCCTGACAGAATCTCACCGTGGATTCTAAAAGAAGGTGCAGAAGCACTAAGTGTGTCACTCTCTGTGGTGTATAACAGGTCACTGGAAACGGGAGACCTTCCTGAAAGCTGGAAGACAGCTAAGGGAGTCCCAATTTACAAAAAGGGTGACAGGCAAGAGGCACTGAATTACAGGTCAGTTTCCCTAACTTGTATACCATGCAAGGTGATGGAGAAGATTGTGAAGAAAAGGCTCGTAGAGCATCTGGAGGGAAAGAGCTTTGTAACACACCACCAGCAGGAGTTCAGAGATGGTAAATCGTGCCTCACAGGCCTAATAGAATTCTATGACCAAGCAACACAAATTTGGCAGGAAAGAGAGGGTGGGCTGACTGCATTTTCTTGGACTGTCAGAAGGCCTTTGACACAGTACCTCACAAAAGGCTGTTAAAAAAGTTGGAGCAGCAGGCAAAAGTAAAAGGTAAGGTGCTCCAGTGGATAAGGGAGTATCTAAGCAATAGGAAACAGCGAGTAACGGTGAGGGGGGGAGGCATCAGAGTGGCGAGATATCACCAGTGGAGTCCCACAGGGCTCTGTACTCTGACCCATCCTGTTTCTATTATATGTAAACGACCTTCCAGAGGGTATATACTCATTCCTCTCAATGTTTGCTGACGATGCAAAAATTATGAGAAGAATCAAAACAGATGAAGATAGACAGAGACTACAGGACGACCTGGACAAACTGGAGGAATGGTTTAGGAAATGGCTGCTAAAGTTCAACTCGGGAAAGTGTAAAGTAATGAAATTAGGCGAAGGGAGCAGAAGGCTGAACACAAGGTACAATCTGGGAGGTGAAATCCTACAAGAGTCATATAGAGAGAAAGATCTGGGTGTCAATATCACACCGAACCTGTCTCCAGAGGGCCACATCAAAAGGATATCATCAGCTGCATATGCAAGACCGGCCAATATAAGAACTGCCTTTAGAAACTTGTGTAAGGAATCGTTCAGGACCCTGTATACCACTTATGTAAGACCAATCCTGGAGTATGCAGCTCCAGCCTGGAGTCCATACATAGTTAAACACACGACGAAGTTAGAGAAGATTCAGCGGTATGCCACCAGACTCGTCCCAGAACTAAGAGGAATGAGTTACGAGGAAAGGCTAAGGGAGCTGAACCTCACAACCCTGGAAAACAGAAGAGTAAGGGGAGACATGATAACCACCTACAAAATTTTCAGGGGAATTGACAGGGTGGACAAAGACAAACTCTTTAGCGTGGGTGTAACACGAACAAGGGGACACAGGTGGAAACTTAGTACCCAAATGAGCCACAGACACGTTAGAAAGAATTTTTTCAGTGTCAGAGTAGTTAATAAATGGAACGCATTAAGTAGTGTTGTGGTGGAGGCTGACTCCATACACAGTTTCAAATGTAGATATGATATAGCCCAATAGGCTCAGGAATCTGTACACCAGTTGATTGACAGTTGAGAGGCGGGACCAAAGAGCCAAAGCTTAACCCCCCACAAACACAACTAGGTGAGTACTGATTACTTTGAAATTTTGACACAAAGTTGCATTCGAATAGGCGCGTCTTTTTATAGGCCTACTATATAGATGTCACACTTGTGATAGGTAAAAACATGCGTTGTTGAAAAACAGTGCCATCTGTTGCACATAATATTAACATATACACAATACTAAATATGTCATGAATTCCATTACAATGTTTCCGATTGTATTGATAAATTTGATTTTCATAGGTTTCGATTTATTTTAGTTTTTATTTAGTTCTTTTGTGTGACATTGTGTTGGAATGAGCTGTGTTGTTTACCATACCGTTTATTTCGTAAGTATAAGTATAGATACCACACCTGTGACAGGTAAATCTATGCTTTTTCTTGAAAAACAGCGCCACCTGTTGCATGTAAGAGCAACACACATGCTTTACTAAATAAGTTACAATTACATTTCAATGTTTCTGATTGCAGTGATAAATTGAATTTTCATAAATTTTGATATATTTTCATTTTGATTTAATTATTTTGAGTTAATTGCATTGGAATTTAACTGTGTTGTTTACTATACTCTTCATTTCGTGAGTATAGATTGTTTTTCATAATTTCATTTAATTTTTTAACTGTTTTTCTTATATTTCAGTGATGGGAACATCAGATCACTTGATGTTCAAAATTTTCTGTTGGGAACATCAGACCATTTGGGAAGGCATCGGACGAGGGAGTGGGGAATGGTGGGGATGATGAGGGGACGGGTGTGGGGGGAATGGTGGGGAGGACTGGGGGACAGGGAAGGTTGCTGTGGCTCAGTAACGCACATGCGTTGGTGAGCCACAGCAGTGCGTGGCCGGGTACAGCTAGTAAATAGATATATAAAAAGGGAATATTACTATACTTATGTACAAGTGTCGCTTTCGAACAGGACACAGGACACTCAAAACGCACACACAATGCAGAATCCGTCAATCCCAGTGTTTCCACATTGATCAGTACCTTAAAGCTGCCTCCTCACTAGAAGTCATTCACGTTGACCACACTCGCTAGCCAGGGCAAGAAACTGGAGCCACTATCACACTATCACACCAACCCCCATTAGATGGTGTTGTCTAAGTAGCGTCCAATTCCAGGGGGAGTTCGAGTGCAGACTCCTAGATGGGGCAGGAACTACCAGGCCACATTCGGACGGTAGTGATGAGTCCGTAACATCCCAGAACTAAGAGACATGAGCTACGAGGAAAGGCTGCGTGAGATGCACCTCACGAGACTTGAAGACAGAAGAGTAAGGGGGAGACATGAACTCTACCTACCAAATTCTCAGAGGAATTGACAGAGTAGATAAGGATAAACTTGTTAACACGGGTGGTACGCGAACAAGGGGACATAGGTGGAGACTGAGTACCCAAATGAGCTTCAGGGACTTCAGAAAGAACTTTTTTAGTGTCAGAGTAGTTAACAAGAGGAATGCATTAGACAGTGATGTGGTGAAGGCTGACGCCATACACAGTTTCAAATGTAGATATGATAGAGCCCAGTAGGCTTAGGAATCTGTACATCAGTTGATTGACGGTTGAGAGGCGGGACCAAAGAGCCAGAGCTCAACCCCCGCAAACACAACTAGGTGAGTACACACACACACACATAAAAGACTATAAAAACTATTATCTGTGTATAGCTAAAAGGGCTAAAATTTGGTTTAGAAAATCAACATTTTAAGAACCTTTGATTTTTTTTATATCAGAAATTACAGTGAGACCTTTCTACAACCTACTACCTTTCTACAATCAGATAATAGAGGCAGATATATAACAGTATTCGGCGCCCTCCGACACAAGTGGTTGAGACTTGCTGAGCACTGGGAGGTACCGTGCTTCTTGAGCCTCTCGCTGCCAGTCGTAATGGTTAACTAGTGAGTATAGTGTGACCTGTTCCCTTCTCCATGGATGACAGAGAATTGAAAACTGATTGTTATTGTTCAACTTGGACTCAAATATGAGTTATATACATGTATTTGTTTACTGGACGGTATAGTGCAGTTTGAACGGAGTTTACACTGGTGACAGAAACCTCGTTGCTTATATACTTGTTTTAGTTCTGGGTGGTATAGTGCAGCTGGAAGTCATATATACGGGTCACAGAAGAGACTTGCAAACTAAGCGATTCATTACTGCTAAGACTTGTCACAACGGGTGACAGAGACGTGTACTTCTGCTCTGGTGACAGATGAAACTTACCTGTCTAATTGTACAGTTTGTACCATTCTCCACGGGTGACATACTAGACTTAATTCAACACTGGGTGGTGTAGTGCATCTTGGGCACATCACAAATGGTAATATAGACTTGAGTATGGCGTCGGGGCTTACAGGACAGTATTGAATATTGCCCTTGGAGGACAGATGACATATAGTGAGCGGTATAGTGCAGCTTGGACCCTTAACCAGGTACGATAGTGAATTGTGTTCTGGAACGAAACTATTCAGTACTACAACTTACTCACTAGCTCTGTTCTCTCTTTGTTCCACGATGCTTCCAAAGCTTTTGACAAATGTGAACACATTACACTTTTTCAAAGAATTGCTTAACAGAAAAGTATGTCCTGTCATTGCTAGATTTCTACATTTTTCTTATTCATGCAATGTCGCTGTGAAAAGGAGTAATGTCCACTCTGAAGATTTCTCACTAAAATGGAGTCGAACAAGGTACAGTTTTCAGTCTTATACTATTTACTCTCTATCTTCATCCATTGTTGAAGGAGTTAAAATCCCGTCGAGCTGGCTGACGCAGAGGCACAACTAAGGCCAATGTTTTCTGTTACGATGATGATCTAGTTCTGCTCACACCTACATAATATTCTTTGAAAATCTTGATAGCAATATGTGAGAGCTACAATGCAGAATACAACCTTACTTCCAATCTAGCCAAATGTGCTATACTTCCCATTATCTCACACGATCCGTTTTATATTGATCCGAAATTAAAGTTACTATGCAGAGAGATTACTGAAAAGTTTTTTGAAAAGCATATGGATCATATCCTCTCCTCAAAGGGTCCACGTTAATTTTTCTGATGCTATTAGAGACCTAAAATTAAGAATGTCATTACATCATTATGAGTGAATTCGATCAACTTCAAACACGGTCGAAATTAACAGTCAATGTCTGAGCCCGCATGACTGTGATCTATGCCCGCATGACTGTGATCTATGCCCGCATGACAGTGATCTATGCCCGCATGACTGTGATCTATGCCCGCATGACTGTGATCTATGCCCGCATGACAGTGATCTATGCCCGCATGACTGTGATCTATGCCCGCATGACTGTGATCTATGCCGTATGACTGTGATCTATGCCCGCATGACTGTGATCTATGCCATATGACTGTGCGCATGACTGTGAACTATGCCCGCATGACTGTGATCTATGCCCGCATGACTGTGATCGATGCCCGCATGACTGTGATCTATGCCCGCATGACTGTGATCTATGCCCACATGACTGTGATCTATGCCCGCATGACTGTAATCTATGCCGTATGACTGTGCGCATGACTGTGAACTATGCCCGCATGACTGTGATCTATGCCCGCATGACTGTGATCGATGCCCGCATGACTGTGATCTATGCCCGCATGACTGTGATCTATGCCCGCATGACTGTGATCTATGCCGTATGACTGTGCGCATGACTGTGAACTATGCCCCGCATGACTGTGATCTATGCCCGCATGACTGTGAACTATGCCCGCATGACTGTGATCTATGCCATCTTCAAAGTGTTGATTTTCGTAACTTTAATTGTGAATGGAGAAAATGTTCAAGACAAATCTTGGGTGTTTATCCAGGCCCTTATTGCAACCTCATATCGGGCCTTATGTCCATACCCACACATGAAGAAATAGTTCACAAACGAATGGTATCCTTTTGTCTGAAGGGAATCGCACATCCAGCAAACTCAATCAATTCCTTTATATTACATTTTCATTACAAACGCAATCAATTCCTTTTTATTTATTATAGTCACTGGCCACTCCAACTATCCCAGAGGAACAAACTTAGTTGTCAGGTAACACAACTTAAGAATGAGTGATACATATATATCATGGTGCAGCAGGTATACAGCATAGTATAAAACAACTTGTCAGCAGAGAAAGCAGAGACCCACAGCTGGATAATTGTAATTTTGAAGGAACTGCTGTGACAAAGAGACGCTTTACTGCCAGGAATGTTTGAGTTCTATGGAAGTCAGATCTATGTTGCATGAACTGTGTTGGGAGTGATTTTGATCCGGGTTTGCCCCAGAATCATATACATGGAGACTGCCGAGGGTGTAATTTTTTATGGTATAAAGCCATTGAATGATTAGTTTAAATTAATCCTTTAAACTGTATTCTCATTGTCAGTCATTCATGTTATATTTTTAACACTTTCTTTAAGATAAATAGTTCACTGTAAACATATGTAAACTAACCAACTATATAAATGTACTAAACATACATTAATTTACAATATTTTTTTAATGTATTGTTTGTAAGTGCAGCTTGGACCTACTACCGTGACAGACTTACCTGTATTCTGTTTGGTTAAGTGCAGCTTATACCCTTCACCGTGGGTACAATTACACTCAATCAAGTAACCATAGGAGGTGTTTGTACCGTTGGTGGAGCAGTAGCGATCTGTGGCAACAAACAAAACCAGTATTATATAAATATCTTGGGTAATGTTGTATGTTATTTGCTTACATATATATTAATTGTGTTTTACATATTATGATTTCTATTTCATTTTAATTAGTTTGAATATTTTTAATTATTATTATTACTATTAATTTAATTATTATTACTATTAATTTAATTATTATTACTATTAATTTAATTATTATAATTATTTAAATTGCACTTATTTTTAATTTAATTAATATTATTATTTATTTTTAACATTTTCATGAATTTTTATATAGTGACAGTGTTTCGTGTAGATGTTACTGAATTCAGCAAACTTTTTTCATGAAGAACTCTTCCAAATCCAAAGTAAATGTTTTGAATGAGACGAATGTCATCTATGTCTTTCCACGCTCACTTTGGGAATGGCAGCCCCAACAATCTCTGTACATAGGCAAGACAGTATGAATATGGTGGTGCATTTTAGAATTTTGTGGGGGATATTAAGCGTGAAATTCCCATTCATTGTCAAGAAAAATTCCCATAGACTTAGATATAATTTTTCCAGCAGACGTTTCCTTTTTTTTTTAAATCGTATTTCATAGACTTGTCATTTTAAAATTTTGGTGTAAGATGAAGTTTGAAATTATCAGTCTTAAGTGTAAACTACCTATTGAATTCAATGTACATTTTCTTCCAGTAGACTTTTCCTGCAAAATTTAAATGGTGCGACGTAGAGGACCTTTTTGTATTTTTTGGGAAGAGATATGTGGTATGAAGTTCCTGTAGATTTATATATAACATTCCCATAGCGTTAAAGGTAAACTTCCCAGCCCGTAGACTTAAATGGAAATCTTAGGGTCAAGACTTAAATAGAGTTTTTAGGCCATACTCTGTAGACTTAAATGAATTTCCTAGTCCATCGAATGTAAACTACCTAGGCCATAGATTTGAATGTAAATTTTCTAGCTCATAGACTTTATTGCAAACTCTTCCAGTAGACGAAATTTAATCTCCACAATTTTCCTAGGCCATAGGCTTAAAAAGAAGTCCCCACAGAGTTCCAATGTCTCCTAGCCACGATATCCGTCTCCGGGTTTACAGTTAGTTTACTAACGGCGGACGTCTCAGTGACCCTGCAATAGAGCAGTCTGTCATCCATCACCTTATACCTGTCATCCACCCGAGCACCACCACTACCGCTGCTACCATTGCAAGCCAAGCACTAGTGTTAAGCTGATTCCTCTAGTTTCACTTTTCATTGTTTGTTATTGTTCAGTTTCCACGCTGCAATTCACCCGTTAGATGTCTGGAAAGGTATTCAACTAAAGGTTTCCTAACCTAACCTGACCTAACATCTGGATCAGATTGTAGGCAGGGGAAAGAATAATTATTAACAATTAAAATCGCATTTACAAACATTCCTCTGGGCGGTGTGTGTGTACAGGGAATAAATCTCATAAGCACTTTCTCCAGCAGGGCAGCTCGAGGAAGAGAGACAAAGACAGGAAGAGGCAGATAAAGAAGGGAAAAGAGACGGAGGAAGATATGATAACCAAACTACACTTCAGGACGAAACGAAACGTCGTCGTTTCTTCATTTACTGTTGTTTCGTTTGGTTATTATATCTTCAGCCACGTTATTGTGACTCATCGTTTGCATAGGGAAGTAGAGAGAGATGATGGAGGTAAGAGTGTGAGTAATTATTCCCAGGGGCACCCCATGGTAATTCCCTTCCCGCCAAACACACACCGAAACTATGACGTTGGTGCAACGTTTGAACAAGTTTTAACACCTCCTAACCAGTTATAACAACCAATATAGCAAGTTGTATCAACGTTCTAATACGTCATAAACACGTTAAGCCAAGATGTAACAACTTTATTACAAGTTGTAACAAGCGGAAAATAGAGACACTTTCGGTTTGTGTTTCCAGGGTTATAACCTTTGCATTCCTTCATCTCCCATACAAAAGTATGGAAGATGTATTGTAAAACACTTCTATGCGTTGAATAGGAAAAATGCAGAGAATGATTCATATTCTAGGTAGGAACTTAAGACGTGAATATTAGTCTACATATTATACACTACATAATATTAGATAATTAGTAAACATTGCGCTAACTTTCCCTTTCACTTAAAAAAGTTGCATTCATTGTCTCACAAGAAATTATTTTTCTAAAGTTTCTCAACTGACTATAGAAAAGGTTTTGCATCAGGTTTTGTCATAACCAAAAACTGGAATAGATATTTAAATCTTTTCGTTCGTTATATTACGAAGGGTTTTTAGCACTGTTATTTGTCACCATATATGAAATACACTTAGTAACAAGTGTTAATATTTTGTTTGTGAATAATTTTATGCAAATAGCAAAGGACCGGTAATAATTTTTTTATGAAGGGTTCTGTAATATTTTTCTCAACTGTTTGGCGGGTGATTTCACAGAAACTTCCCTAAGTTTGAGGATATGGCCCAGCCAATAATCATTGGTAGTTGCAAGAAAATGTGCAATATCTGCCCTATCTACTTGTGGAACAATCATTGACACCATTTTACTCAAAATTGTCAGTGTACGTCTTTTAAAATTCGGATTTTTTACATATACTAAGCAATTATAATTTTATTTTTAATTTTAAAATAACAAATTTTATTTTGAGTTACCTTGTGAGGATATGCTTCCTAATGGTACAGATTTATGCCTGCTCTTATTGTTTATGGTTGCTTGTATGTGTGCTTGCATGGCACCACTTCGTTATTTGTCATCCACTGTGTGTCAAGTGTGGTCTGAAGAGTCTAAAGAGGTCATCAGGTTTGACCTGGGTCATATAGTCCTGTTGCAACTGAGTAAACAGATGAACGGTATCAGGCCTGATGTACCTTTACACAGGAAGAGTAAGTTTTGGTGGATACTGAGGTGGGAGGAGCAGAGATGGGCCCTTTCTCCTCAAAACCATTAGGTTCTAACCACAATCCCTCTTTTCCCCCTTCTGAGACAATTTCGCTTTTCGCTGGATGATGTGGAAACCAAACAACGACTCTGGCAGAGGAATAGGTGCGCGTGCCAATCAGATACGTTTACAAAAAAGGCGGGAATGCCTAGCTTCCGCCATTGGTCAACAGGGGACGCTAGCACGGTATCCTGGAGAGCATGTGGGCGTCATGCCTCAAGGCATCATTCAGACTCCAGATTTCAAGAAGAGTGGACGCTGCCACACCAGAGCTCAGGGTCAGCTAATTCTCACCTAAGACTGGGGTAAAAGTGCTCTTCTGTAACTGTTAAATCAGTCAGACCCGTATCACTGATAGATTTTTTGGTGTGTTTGGATTATATTAAGGATTACTGCAAATTACGTCGCAAACAACGGTTCGTGGATAAGCCGTGACCACTCGGTGTTCCTGAAGAGACAATACTAGCAGTGTGAAAGACCTGGAAAAGACACATGTGATTTCATTGAGCTAAACCGATGTGAGAGGGAAACCTCAGTTGTCTGGCAAGAGCCAGCGGTGTACTCACGGGATCCTAATATAATAAGTAACTGTGGTCAGAATTAGTGTCACGTGTACTCACCTAGCGAGTACACGTGACTTAGTGACGAGTGACGAGTACATGTGTCTTAGAGCAAGTGATTGCCTATGTAGCAGTGAAGAATCATTAGCGACAATCGCTGTGAGGAGATCTAAGAGCAATGTTAAAGACTTGATGGTGTTGAAACTCGTGAAAGTTTGTATAATCAGAGTCGAGGGGAGAGTGTAGTTTCTCGCCCAGGACAGAGCGTGCTCGCAAATGCCAAGTCAAACCCGTCATGCGATGTGTGTGTGTGTGTAGGACAGTGGGTGGGTGTAGGAGAGTGGGTGGGTGTAGGAGAGTGGGTGGGTGTAGGAGAGTGGGTGGGTGTAGGAGAGTGGGTGGGTGTAGGAGAGTGGGTGGGTGTAGGAGAGTGGGTGGGTGTAGGAGAGTGTGTGTGTGTAGGAGAGTGGGTGGGTGTAGGAGAGTGGGAGGGTGTAGGAGAGTGGGTGGGTGTAGGAGAGTGGGTGTGTGTAGGAGAGTGGGTGGGTGTAGGAGAGTGGGTGTGTGTAGGAGAGTGGGTGTGTGTAGGAGAGTGGGTGTGTGTAGGAGAGTGGGTGGGTGTAGGAGAGTGGGTGGGTGTAGGAGAGTGGGTGCGTGTAGGAGAGTGGGTGTGTGTAGGAGAGTGGGTGGGTGTAGGAGAGTGGGTGGGTGTAGGAGAGTGTGTGTGTGTAGGAGAGTGGGTGTGTGTAGGAGAGTGGGTGGGTGTAGGAGAGTGGGTGGGTGTAGGAGAGTGGGTGTGTGTAGGAGAGTGGGTGGGTGTAGGAGAGTGTGTGGGTGTAGGAGAGTGGGTGTGTGTAGGAGAGTGGGTGTGTGTAGGAGAGTGGGTGGGTGTAGGAGAGTGGGTGGGTGTAGGAGAGTGGGTGTGTGTAGGAGAGTGGGTGGGTGTAGGAGAGAGTGGGTGGGTGTAGGAGAGTGGGTGAGTGTAGGAGAGTGGGTGGGTGTAGGAGAGTGGGTGGGTGTAGGAGAGTGGGTGGGTGTAGGAGAGAGTGGGTGGGTGTAGGAGAGTGGGTGGGTGTAGGAGAGAGTGGGTGTGTGTAGGAGAGTGGGTGGGTGTAGGAGAGAGGGGGTGGGTGTAGGAGAGTGGGTGGGTGTAGGAGAGAGTGGGTGGGTGTAGGAGAGAGTGGGTGGGTGTAGGAGAGTGGGTGGGTGTAGGAGAGAGTGGGTGGGTGTAGGAGAGTGGGTGAGTGTAGGAGAGTGGGTGAGTGTAGGAGAGTGGGTGGGTGTAGGAGAGTGGGTGGGTGTAGGAGAGAGTGGGTGGGTGTAGGAGAGTGGGTGGGTGTAGGAGAGTGGGTGTGTGTAGGAGAGTGGGTGTGTGTAGGAGAGTGGGTGTGTGTAGGAGAGTGGGTGGGTGTAGGAGAGTGGGTGGGTGTAGGAGAGAGTGGGTGGGTGTAGGAGAGTGGGTGGGTGTAGGAGAGTGGGTGGGTGTAGGAGAGAGTGGGTGGGTGTAGGAGAGTGGGTGGGTGTAGGAGAGAGTGGGTGGGTGTAGGAGAGTGGGTGGGTGTAGGAGAGAGTGGGTGGGTGTAGGAGAGTGGGTGGGTGTAGGAGAGAGTGGGTGGGTGTAGGAGAGTGGGTGGGTGTAGGAGAGTGGGTGGGTGTAGGAGAGTGGGTGGGTGTAGGAGAGTGGGTGGGTGTAGGAGAGTGGGTGGATATAGGAGAGTGGGTCAAAAGTGACCCAGGAGTCATGACGGACAATAATTAATGTGGAAGTTTCAGGACTATGCTGGAGCTCTCTATGGTCAGTGTCTGCTGACTGGCCAGCTCGTGTGGAGTAATCAAGTTACTCCTGTGACGTGGAAGGAAAAATGGGCATCCGGAAGTGTAGAAATTCATCTGATGCAGCTTGAGGTGGTGCTAAATCGACATTGTGTGGATTCACGGTCGGGCTCCCTCGCTGACGAAGGAGATATTATCAGCATAACTCACCACCAGAGTAGCAACAGCCTGCTTGTCGTCTGAGGCCACCTATATCATCGTCGGGGAGAATGAATGTCAGTGTATTAAGGAGTAATCGAATGTAAGACGGGCCCATATCTCTTTTTGTAATACTTTAGGGATAAGTAATCACCCAATCTCTGATGGATCAACCAGAGTATATCTTGCGACGTGCTTCCTCTGTGCTGGGATCTATTGAGATTGTGAAGAGTCAAACTGTCATCTCGGTGTGAGTGACAGGTTTTAACATTTGAAGGTGGTGTCGCACCACTGTGGAGTGACCGATGTGTGTGTGCTTCACTAGCCTCACATCTTGTCCGCAGAGTCTCGACATCTCATGTCATGTCACTTATTTACATATTTATTCCCTGCCCATGCTTCAAACTATTCATCAATATTAGCCAAGCATCTAATATTTATTCACATGTCTATATTTCCCTTGACCTCTCTGTTGGGTCTGGTTTGCTGAATACCTCTCACAGGGGTTGGACTCGTTTTTCAAGCTACCTGGGATCATACAACTGCTCTCGCACAAGACTCACATATATGACTTATTGCTTATAGTCAATATTTTGCTTATGAATAAGTATATATGTGGTATATTCCCAGTTATATTTTTTTCAAGGCCTAAACTCTTCCTCACGTACCAATTTACGTCTCACAGTACCCGTCCATCGCCGTAGACAGCATAATACAGAGCAGCAACATCTTATTGAAGGTTCGTAGTTTTGTTTTGAGAAATATTAGTTGTTCTTAGTAAATTATAATAAGCACTATAATTTATTACATAAAATAAAAGTGCTTCACCAATCAAAATTATATACAGTAGTTTGTGCTATAAAGATCTTTAAAGAATGTATTGTTGGTACGTCAACAGAAAACGATATTACGTTGAAATGTCTATGGAGTAAACTACTGCAAACAGGATGGTATAGTGTCAACTAAGAACTGTAGGATGGGTATAGGAGTCCACTTCCACCTGTTAGGTGGGTAAGGGGTCCATACCACTTGTAGGATGGGTCTGGGCCCATCAACTGCCCATAAGATGGGTATAGGGACCACTATCATCCACAGGATATCCATGGGGTGCACTACTGCCCACTGGATGGGTATATGTTCCACTTCCACCCAAAGGATGTGTGTGGCATCCACTATACCGCCCACTGGATGGGTATGGGGTCCACAATTACCCACAGGATGAAAATTTTGTCTACTACCACCTACAGGATGGGTATGGCTTCCATTGCCGCCCACAGCGTGAAAATAGGGTCCAGTACTGTCCACGGAGTGGGTATATGCTTAACTACTGCCGACATTATGAGTATATCGTCTACTACAGCCCACAGGATGGGTATGGGGTTAACTACCACCCATAGGACGCATATGGGGTAAATTACCGCCCTTAGGGTAGGTATTGGGTCCATTACCGCCCACAGGATGGGTATGGTTCCCACTGCCGCCCACACGATAAGTATGGTGTCCACTAACGCCCAAAGGATGGGTATGGCCTCCACTGTCACATACAGGATGAGTATAGGGTCCAGTACCGCCCACAGGTTGGGCATGGGTTCATTACACCCCACAATATGCTAATGGGGTCAAGTACCGCCCATAGGATAAGTATGGGGTCCACTACCGCCCACAGGATGTGTTTGGGGACCACTATCATCCTCAGGAAGGTTCACTACCGCCGACAGGATGGCTTTGGGGACCACTATCTTCCACGGGATGGGTATGGGGGGGTCGACTTCCGCCCACAGGGTAGGTATGGGGGTCATGGCCATCCACAGGATGGGTATATGCGCCACTACCGCCCACAAAATGAGTATGGGGTCCACTACCGCCTACAAGATGGGTATGAGGTCCACTAGCGCCCACATGATGGGTATTGGGTCAACAACCACTCACAGGATGGGTATGGGGTGGGGGGCACTACTACCCCCCAGGATGGGTATGGGGTCACTACCACCCACAGGATTGATATGGGGTCCAATACCGCCCACAGGATGGGCATTGGGTCCAATATCACCCACAGGATGGGTATGGGGTCCATTATCGCCCACAGGTAATGGGGTAATGAGCAAGGGGTCCTCTACCACCATCAGGATGAGTATTTTGGGTCCACTACTGCCCATAGGATGGGTATATGGGATTTATAATTATAATAAGCACTATTAGTTTATTATTATTTATTAGGTAAATTATTACTACTTAATTATTATAATTAAGTACCTAATTTCATCTTCATAGTTTCCTACTCTGTGATTTAAAATTGCTCTGTATCTAGTGTTACCCCAATCTCCCAATCTTTATACTTAATCCAATCAACTTTACCATTGTGATCATTGCTGTCTTCTTATATGTGCTAGCAATATGCTGTATTGTGCCTATTAATCTTGGTTAAATTATTATTCAAACTGTCAGTGCAATCCATCTGAGCTACCTATGTGCTTTAATATACATTCAAATCTCTATCATCTCATTTTTTTCTTGCAATGTACCTGTTATCAATTTACAAATTTTGCTAGTGTTTACCTACTTAAAATTTTCTGTAAGATTAAGGACCTGCCCGAAATGCTGCACTTACTAGTGCCTTTACAAGAATGTAATCACTATGCTATGTATCCTTACAATCCCAATGTACCTTCCTGTATATATATCTATATAAATAAAAATGGAAATGTTCGTTCAAAATCGCTAATCTCCGAAAGCTCTTCACCGATTGCTTTGAAATTTTCACACAACGTTCCATTCACATCCGGCCAGGTTTATATATATATACTACATAGATGTCACGTCTGTGACGGTAAAAAGCATGCTTTTTCGGAAAAACTGTGTTTTTCATGTGAGGAAAATTTTCGAAACCTCTTTTCCGATTGCTTTGAAATTTTGACACAAAGTTGCATTCGAATAAGCACGTCTTTTTATATATCTACTATATTCATGCCTCATCTGTGACAGGATAAAACATGCTTTTTAGAAAAACCCGTCATCTGTTGGATGTAAGAGCAACACACGCTGTAATCTTTGAAAGTTCTTCACCAATTGCTTCGATATTTTGACATAACGTTGCGTTCGAATAGGAGCGTGGTTTTATATACCTGCTGTATAGATGCCACCCCTGTGACAGGCAAAAACATGCGTTTTTGAAAAACAGCGCCATCTGTTGCACATAATAGCAATACGCACGCTTTACTGAATATGTCACGAATTCCACTTCAATGTTTCCGATTGCATTAATAAATTTTATTTTCATAGATTTCGATTTATTAAATTTTTTTTGAATTATTTTGTGTGATATGGATTTGGAAATGAGCTGTGTTGTTCACCATACCGTTCATTTCGTAAATATAAGTATAGATACCACACCTGTGACAGGTAAAACTATGCTTTTTCTTGAAAAACAGCGCCATCTGTTGCATGTAGGAGCAACACACATACTATACTAAATACCTTTAATTCCATTTCAATGCTTCTGATTGCATTGATAAATTGAATTTTCCTAGATTTTTATTTATTTTCATCTTGATTTAATTATTTTGTGGGAATTGCATTGGAATTGAGCTGTGTTGTTTACCATACAGTTCATTTCGTGAGTATAGTTTA
The DNA here is from genome assembly GCF_040958095.1 of Procambarus clarkii. NCBI lineage: Eukaryota > Metazoa > Arthropoda > Malacostraca > Decapoda > Cambaridae > Procambarus > Procambarus clarkii. Next base: position 25,568,188 of record NC_091227.1, read on the forward strand.
TTTATATATTTTTTCATATTTTCATTTCATTTTTTAACTGTTTTTCTTATATTTCAGTGATGGGAACATCAGATCACTTGATGTTCCCAATTCTCTGATGGGAACATCAGACCATTTGGGAAGGCATCGGACGAGGGAGTGGGGAATGGTGGGGATGATGAGGGGACAGAAGTGGGAGATGTTAGGGAGTACGAGGGGGTAATGGTGGGGAAGGACAAGGGAAGGGGGAGTTTGGGATGGTGGGGACGAGGGGATGGGGGGGGGGGGAAAGGAGAATGGTGGGGAGGACAAAGGGACTGGGGTGTGGGGCATGATGGGAAGGAAGAGGGGATGGTGGATTTACTAGCGACCTAAAATAAACTATACTCACGAAATGAACGGTATGGTAAACAACACAGCTCAATTCCAACAGAATTCAAACAAAATAATTATATCAAAATGAAAATAAATCAAAACCCTATGAAAATTCAATTAAAAAGTGAAATCAGAAACATTGAAATGGAATTGAAACATATTTAGTATAGCATGTGTGTTGCTCTTACATGCAACAGATGGTGCTGCTTTTCAAGAAAAACATAGTTTTACCTGTTACAGGGAGTGGGCTCCTGAGCTACCGTGCAGTGAGGACGTGTCGCCTGCTGCTCAGTGGTTTGAGTCGGTTCTCACTACGTGTAGAGAGCCATGGGGAAGGCTCAGCGCAAGAGGGAATGGAAGCAGCTTTCGGACGAGGAAGGACGGTGGACCGATGTGCAACAGGCCCCAAAGAAAACTGCTATCGAGGCTTTACCACTTGCTTCTACCAGCAAGTCAGCGGACGTAATGGACCTAGAGAGGACAGCGTCAGTCACACACCAGCCAGTGTCAGTCAATGCTTCTCTGTCCGCAACGCTGCCGCGGGACGGCAGTATGAGTCAGGAGAGGACACCACCGGTTTCACGCCAGCCAGTGTCAGCCATTGTTCCTCTCTCCACAGCCCAGCCGCAGGACAGCAGTATGGGACAGGGGAGGACACCACCAGTCTCACACCAGACATCGCCAGCCTCTGCACTTCTTCCGAAATTCAAGATCATGCAGACCGACCACTTTCCTACAGCTTATGGAGTATTCACGGCGATGTAAAAAGAACAACCAGAGCTCAAACTTTCCATTACAGTCAACCTGAAGGGAGAAATAATACTGACACCTCAAGACCAACAGACTGCACATTACTTAGAGAAGGTAAGAGTCCTGCAGGGGAAACCTGTATGCTTGGTAAGGCTGGACCCTTCAGAACGACGCAGACGAGTCGTGCTTTTGGGATACCCAATCGACTTTCCCCTGGATCCAGTGCTAGAACACAAGCAAGTCCTGAGTGCGGAACGTTGCCACACAAAAGTAGACAAGGCAGCGACGCGTCAGGTTCTGGTGACCGTCATGGGACATGTGCCGGAAACTTTCGGTCTTGGAAATTGGAGGACATACCGACAGAGGCCATACGTCCCGGAACCCCTACGCTGCTTCAGGTGTCAGAAATACGGGCACCATCAGTCACGCTGCACAGGACAGGAGAGGTGCGGAGTGTGCAGCCTGAGACATCCCACCAAAGACTGTATTGCCAAGCACAAGGCAAACCAGACCACAACAGCCAAATGTCCAAATTGTGGAGGCAAACATCATGCCTGGAGCACAACCTGCTCTGCACGGAAACAAAAAGTGCAGACAGCTCAGGCCAGGGTCAACACACTGACCAGCGGTACATCCACCAACACCAACGTCTGGAACACTCGTGCACAGCCACAACAGCCACCCGCTCTCACAGAGCAAAATTTCCCGAATCTGTCAATTCCGAATCAGACATTACACGAAAGTGTTGCAGAAGTCCAGCAAGTGCAAATGAGCAGAAAACACTTACTTTCGGAATCTACTCACCAGCTATACAGTTTTACCGAGGTCCAGCTGCAAACCATCGTGAAGATCATGGCAGAGACCATTATCAATTGCCTACAGATGACGCAGAACGCCTCACAACAACAGACTCAAGACATCACTTGTGTGATAATGGACAAGATCGTGCAGCAGACCACAGTTACACGAGAAATAGACAGTCTCCAACAGGATGGAGCACAAGAGGACAAACAACGCAACTTGGACATACTGACTACCAACAACAGTCGGCTAGTCAAGACTCCGGGACATCAACATTCACAAACGCAACTGCAAGACGCAGTGACCACCCACGATCAACAGAATCTTCCAACACAGGTGACAGACAACAACTGCCAATGCAGTCTGATCTGCAGCAACGCCAACAAAGACGTATTGAACAGCAGAGATGCGCAGGTTCCGCCAACACAAGAAACGGCCGCGAGCAATCAATGCAGTCCGACTTGCAGCAATACCAACAACAAAGTGATGGACCACAGTTCTGCACAGATTCCAACAATGCCGGGGTTGACCACGGACAATCAATGCAGTCCGACCTGCAGCACTTCCAACAACATAGCGATGGACCACAGTTATGCACAGATTCCAACAACGTCGGGGATGACCACGAACTATCAATGCAGTCGGATTTGCAGCGACACGACTTGCGAGGCGGAGAATATAGAGGTCGATTCCGAGGAGGAGTTCTAGTAGAACAAGCAACACCAACCGAACCCGTCGTCTGGCCATTACGAATTCTGCAGTGGAACATACAAGGTCTTGGAAATAAAAAACACACACTTCAGGAGGCTGCAATCAGCACGCAAGCAGATATAATCGTTTTGGAAGAAACTCTTTTCCCAGCCACGAAATCCTTCAGATTAGCTGGATATCAGCACTATGTTCTCCCGTATGAGCAGGGGAGACTAAGAGGATTATTGACCCTAGTCAGAAACACCATACCCAGCAAGAAAATAGACTCGGTTTCATGTGGGGATGGAGTAGAGGTATTAGCAGTTACAGTGAATATGGCTAATTTTTAGCTTCTCATATACAACGTCTACAAGCCCCCTAGACGTAAACTAGAAGCAGAGGCAGTGCTTGCCTTGGCCACGCAGGAAAATTTAATTATTGCTGGAGATTTTAATGGTCATCATCCAGAGTTAGGTGCAACTGGGCCAGCCAATGCAGATGGGCGCCATTTAGCTGCAGCTCTGCAAGAAGTACCTGAAATTACACTTCTCAACACTGGGGAACCCACTCACATTCTAGGAGGTTCCCTTGATCTTACATTCATCTCCACAGCACTCCAGCAACAGGCGAAGTGGGAAGTAGACCCGGTGATCACCAGTGACCACTATGCTACTGTCACGACACGCAACCTGGCACGACCTCCTACACCTCCTGCGCAGCCTCGGTGGAATTTAGGAAAGGCCAATTGGAATGTATACCAGGAAGAACTTGAAAAATGGTATGCAACGTACACGCCACCTGAGGATTTGAACATACACGAGACCAATCTGCAGGAAACCGTTGCAGCTGCTGCGAACAAAGCTATTCCAATCATTATCACAGGTAACACGAAACGAAAGAACTATTGGTTCTATAGTAATGACGTTAAAGAACAGAACCACAGAGTCAATATCTTCAGAAAACATCTAAAGAGAAACCCCACACCAGAAGGAAGAACTCTGCTACGAGCGGTGATATCTGAAGCAAGACGTGTTTCTCGAGAAGTAAAGGAGGCAAGATGGTTTGAGTGGTGTCAAACTCTAAATGAACATAGTAGTCTTGGCAAGATATGGGGTCAGATTAAAACTATATCAGGTCGACCAGCCCGGCCACAGGCATGTATTCAACCATTGCAGGAGGCTGAGAGACTTGCTCTCCAATTTGCAGAAAGAACAGCTTCATATCAGCTTCCTGCAATGGTCCGAAGGCAGCAAGAACAATTAAAACAAGACAGGATGACAGTCATTCATGAGGGCATAGCTATAAATGACGAATGTGACTGTCCCTTCACCGAACAGGAACTAAGCAGAGCCAAAAAGGGTGGTAAGGACACTGCACCAGGTGCTGATAACATTACATACTCAATGATCGCACATGCAGGTCCTGCTGGAGACCGAGGGATGTTGGACGTCATCAATGCGTCTTGGCAGCAAGGCAAACTACCGCCCTCTTGGAAGAAAGCAGACATCATACCGATTCCTAAGCCGAATGAACCTGGCAATTACAGACCCATTTCCTTAACATCATGCGTTAGTAAAACTGCAGAACGGATGGTCTTAAATAGGCTACTGTGGAAGACTGGAGACCTTCATAAACACATATTTGGCTTCACTAGAGGTGTAGGTACTGCCAACTGCATAGCAACATTACTAGGAACAGTTAACTCGGGTCCAGCTATAGTGGTCTTCCTTGATCTGGAAAAAGCATTTGAACTTGCAAGCCCGCCAGCAATACTACACACCTTAGTTAAAAAAGGTGTGAGGGGGAAAATGCTAGCATGGATTCAAGATTACCTAAGTCACAGGTATGCCAGAGTAAAGTTGCAAGGACAAGTGTCGGACTACCACTTGCACGAGAATGGGACTCCACAAGGAGGAGTCCTCAGTCCTAGTCTTTTTAACATCCTTATGGAAAACCTTGTTACCATGTCCTTTACAGAAGGGGTTACATTGCTAAGCTATGCTGATGATCTAGCATTAGTCGTTACGGGTCCTTCACTTCTAAATAAAGCTCAAGGTGCTTTAGATCAAGTGACATCTGAATGCAGTGTTTTAGGGCTAAAAATATCTGCACAGAAGTCTAAGGCGATGAGACTAGGTGGCAAGGCTCCAGACAGGCACCTACGCATTCAGGACATTAACCTTCAGTGGGTTCCACAATATCGATATCTCGGAGTGTGGATTGATTTTAAGATGACATTCAATAAGCAAATTCAATATCTAAAGGAGAAAGCAAAGTCACGAATAAATATAATGAGAGCAATCACAGGGCCCCGTCTAGGAACGGGACACAGAGTGTTGAGAATGTTTTACATACACGCCGTTCGTTCCCTGGTTGATTATGCAGCGCCTGCCTTACTCACTCTTTCTCCTGGTCAGTGGGCAAACGTTGAGGTTCTTCAAAATGATGCATTGCGAGTCATAACAGGTGCTCCCAGATGGACTAAAATACTGAACCTAAGACTAGAGACAAAGCTAACGTCGATTGAAATAAGGGTAAAGGGGATTGCTGCGTGCATGCTGACCGAGATATTGACTAGACCTAGAATCAGTTCACTTAAAGATTTGATCACTGGAGCACTAACTCTGGACAGAAGAGCCTCCAATAGCAACAGGTGGACCCATTGTGCGATAAACGCCATCGATACGTTCGATATGGCAAACACAGTCACTGAGAGGGGTGTCGACGACATACATGCAGACTTTGTTATACAAGCCCCTTGGGAATCTCTGCCAGCAGACTTTCAGATTATGGCTCTTGACGGAAAGAAGAACCAGACACATCCTCATCTGCTACGTCACATTGCACAGATGCATATAGAAGCAAACATGGCATCCGACAGCTTCACTTACTTCACGGATGGGTCAGTAGACCAGCAGGGACAGGAAACCGGAGCTGCAGTTAAAGCAGGAAACTCTGTATATAGTTGGAGGCTCTCAAATGGGTGTTCGACTTTACAGACTGAGATGCTAGCCATTCAAAAGGCTTTGGAACATGCTCTTGCTGAACACCGACAACATGTTATGTGATAACATCCATCTGATCACCAATGTCTTATCATTCATGCACACACTCCACCGACAAGGCCGACGGGTGCTTATCAACTGGGTGCCAAGTCATGTGGGACTATTAGGTAATGACATTGCAGACGAAGCTGCAAAACTTGCTACTAAGAGGAGGAATGTAGACATTTACATACCACAGAGTCTCTCCCAGATGAAGAAAGTGATTCGAAACAGGGCAATGCGAAGGCTGTACAGTGACCACACCACAGCAGTTGCAACATCAGGATCTGCGGGTTGGTACAAGAATTCCACCAACTACGAACCACTTAGTTTGATGAACGGGGGCGGTAGAACAACAGAAGTGCACTTACATCGCATCAGGCTTGGATACCCATGTGCATGGGAAATAGGCTTACGGGTTCCGGAAGGTGAGAGGAAATGTCAACACTGTGGAGAAATGCCCGACAGACCACTGGAACATTATCTAACACAGTGCACAGTTACAAACCCGTTAAGATTTCACTTTCGAT
>NC_091227.1:25579356-25631856 GCF_040958095.1 Procambarus clarkii
GTTCAGAATCGCTAATCTCCGAAAGTTCTTCACTGATTGATTTGAAATTTTTACATAACGTTCCATTCGCATCCGAGCAGGTTTTTTATATACAAACTGTATAGGTGTCACGTCTGTGACGGGGAAAAACATGCTTTTTTGAAAGACTGTGTTTTTCATGTGTTTTTTATGTAAAGGAAATCTTTGGAACCTCTTTACCGATTGCATTGAAATTTTGACACAACGTTGCATTTGAAGAGGCAAGTGTTTTTATATACATACTATATACATGCCTCACATGTGAAAGGAAAAACATTATGAGAAGGATTAAGACTGAGGAGGACAGCTTGAGGCTTCAAGAAGACCTGGACAGGCTGCAGGAATGATCGTGTGTGTGCACTTACCTAGTTGTGCTTGCGGGGGTTGAGCTCTGGCTCTTTGGTCCCGTCTCTCAACCGTCAATCAACAGGTGTACAGGTTCCTGAGCCTATTGGGCTCTGTCATATCTACACTTGAAACTGTGTATGGAGTCAGCCTCCACCACATTACTTTCTAATGCATTCCATTTGTCAACCACTCTGACACTAAAAAAGTTCTTTCTAATATCTCTGTGGCCCATTTGGGCACTCAGTTTCCACCTGTGTCCCCTAGTGCGTGGGCCCCTTGTGTTAAATAGCCTGTCTTTATCTACCCTGTCGATTCCCTTGAGAATCTTGAATGTGGTGATCATGTCCCCCCCTAACTCTTTTGTCTTCCAACGAAGTGAGGTTTTATTCCCATAGTCTCTCCGCGTAGCTCATACCTCTCAGGTCGGGTACTAGTCTGGTGTCAAACCTTTGAACCTTTTCCAGTTTAGTCTTATGCTTGACTAGATATGGACTCCATGCTGGAGCCGCATACTCCAGGATTGGTCTGACATATATGGTATATAATGTTCTGAAAGATTCCTTACACAAGTTTATAAAGGCCGTTCTTATGTTAGCCAACTTGGCATATGTCGCTAATGTTATCCTCTTGATATGAGGTTCAGGGGACAGATCTGGCCTGCTAACAACCCCCAGGTCTTTCTCTCTCTCTGACTCTTGAAGTATCTCATCTCCCAAGAGTCGCCAGTGGGACTCCACTGGCGACTTCACGCCATTCTGAGATCTCTCCCCTCACTGTAACTCTCTGCTTCCTATTGCTTAGGTACTTCGTAATCCACTGGAGCGCCCTACCAGTTACTCCTGCCTGTTTTTCCAGCTTATGCATCAACCATTTATGGGGTACTGTGTCAAAGGCTTTCCGACAGTACAAAAAAATGCAGTCCGCCCATCCTTCTCTTTCCTGCTTAATCTTTGTCACCTGATCGTAGAATTCAATCAAGCCTGTAAGGCAAGATTTACCCTTCCTGAACCCCTGTTGATGGGTTGTCACGAAGTCTCTTCTCTCCAGATGTGTTACTAGGTTTTTTCTCACAATCTTCTCCATCACCTTGCATGGTATACAAGTTAAGGACACTGGCCTGTAGTTCAGTGCCTCTTGTCTGTCACCCTTTTTGTATATTGGTACTGCATTAGTAGTCTTCCATATTTCTGGTAGGTCTCCCGTTTCCAGTGACCTACTATACATTATGGAGAGTGGCAAGCAAAGTGCTCCTGCACACTCTTTCAATACCCATGGTGAGATTCCGTCCGGCCCAACAGCTTTTCTCACATCCAGCTCCAATAGGTGCTTCTTGACCTCACCTCTTGTAATTTCGAACCTTTCCAAGGTCACCTGGTTTCCTGCCACCTTTCCTAGCGCCGTGACTTTTCCCTGTTCTATTGTAAAGACCTCCTGGAACCTTTTGTTGAGTTCTTCACACACCTCTTTGTCATTCTCTGTGTACCTGTCCTCGCCCACCCTAAGTTTCATCACCTGTTGCTTCACTGTTGTCTTCCTCCTGTTTTGACTGTGTAGTAACTTTGGTTCGGTCTTAGCTTTATTAGCTATATCATTTTCATACCTTTTCTCAGCTGCTCTTCTCACACTAACATACTCGTTCCTGGTTCTCTGGTATCTCTCTCTACTTTCTGGTGTTCTGTTATTACGGAAGTTCCTCCATGCTCTTTTGTTCAGCTCCTTTGCTTTCATACATTCCCTATTAAACCACGGATTCTTCCTTTGCTTCTCTGTTTTTTCCTGTCGGGCTGGGACAAACCTGCTTACAGCCTCCTGACATTTTTGGGTGACATAGTCCATCATGTCTTGTACGGACTTGGTTCAGAGTTCTGTGTCCCAATGTATATCCCATAGGAATTTATTCATCTCCTCATAGATTGTCTTTCGGTACGCCAGCCCTTTGTTTCCCAGTTCTTTTTTTGGGGTGATAATTCCTAGCTCAACCAGGTACTCAAAGCTCAATACACTATGATCATTCATTCCCAAGGGGGCTTCCAACTTAACTTCCCTTATATCCGACTCATTTAGGGTAAATATCAATACAAGCAAGGCTGGTTTATCCCCTCCTCTCATTCTTGTCGGTCCCGTGTCGTGTTGACTTAGAAAGTTTCTTGTTGCCACATCCAGCAGCTTAGCTCTCCATGTGTCCGGGCCTTCATGAGGGTCTCTGTTCCCCCAATCTATCTTCCCATGGTTGAAGTCGCTTATGATTAGTAGGCTGGATCCGTTCCTGCTAGCCACAGAAGCTGCTCTCTCTATTATATTGATGGTGGCCAAGTTGTTTCTATCATATTCCTGTCTGGGTCTTCTGTCATTCGGTGGGGGGTTATATATGACTACTACTATAATTTTCTGTCCTCCAGTTGCTATGGTGCCTGATATGTTGTCACTGAAACCTCACAGTTCTGAATTACCATCTCTTCGAAACTCCAACCTTCTTTTATTAGCAAAGCTACACCACCTCCTCCACTACCTTCTCTCTCTTTCCTCACTACATAGTAGCCCTGTGGAAACACTGTATTTGTTATGGCTTTCGTTAGCTTTGTTTCTGTGAGTGTTATTATGTCTGGGTTTTCTTCTAGTGCCCATTCTCCGAGTTCACTTGTTTTATTTGTAATCCCGTCTATGTTAGTATACATTGCCTTGAAGCTCACTTTCTTCTGTTCATATTCATGTCCCTTTCTTGGCGAGCATTCTGCTGGTCTGGGAAGCTGTTCCGTGGCTGAGAAGATCTGTGAGGTGGTTTGCAGGGTCTCAGAGGATTTTGGGGTGGGGGTGGGGGTTTAAGGGAAGGGAGGACAGGTAGGGTGTGGGTTAAGGAGATAGGGGGGACATGGGGGATACGGGGTGTGGGGGAGGAGGGATAGGGATGAAGGGGGAGGTGGAGACAGGGGGGGAAAGGTGGGAGGGGGGACATGACGGGAATGGGGAAGGGGTGACAGGGTCAGAATGGGGTGGGGGGGGAGGATTGGGTGGGGGCAGGTAGGGTGAGGGGAAGGGAGGGTTTATATGCAGAGGGGGGTGGTGGTGTTGCCCTCCCCTCTGGTGTTGCTGGGATGCTGGTCTTGGGTTCCCCTTTTGTCTCTGGGACTGTTGTGTTGGGGGCTGCGCTTTCCTGGTTTGCTCCTTTCTCCCTGTGCTACCTCCTTGCCTCTGCTGCCCTGGATCTCTCCTCCTTCGTCCTGTCCCGCTGCAGGAATACTTTTTTGTATCCCTCCACATGCTGCAGACGACTGTTCCTTTCGAGAATATCCTCCTTCGTGGTTTCGTTTGTAAACACCACCTTTACAAGTCGGTTTCTGTCCTTGTTGTACCAGCCCAACCTGAAAACCTTCTCAATGTTTTGTTCAGCCCCTTCCATCTGTAACCCCTTAAGTAGCCCATGTACTCCCTCTCTATCCTTGCTATTCCATTCTTGCCTGTTGCATCCTTCCTGTTCTTTGATGCCTACAACTACCACTGATATTTTTCTCTCCAGCAGCTGAATGGTGCACCTTGCTGCTTCCTGTGAGGTAGCAGCTTACATGGCTACCTCCCTCACTGTGGCCATTGCTTCTGAGCTCTTTTTCAGTATGTCCGCAAATGTATCAGGTACAGAGGCATTTCCTTCCAATGTAACATTCCCACCTTCCCTTTGGATGATATTCTGATGCTCGGTCTCTTTATTTTTCTCTGTGAGGTATTTGATCTCCTCCCTTCCTGATGTCAGCTCACTTTGCAGGTTGTTAATTGTAATTGTAAAAAAGAGAGCAAGAGAGAGAGAGAGCACGAGAGCAAGAGAGAGTGAGAGCAAGAGAGAGAGAGGGAGAGAGAGAGAGAGAGAGAGAGAGAGAGAGAGAGAGAGAGAGAGAGAGAGAGAGAGAGAGAGAGAGAGAGAGAGAGAGAGAGAGAGAGAGAGAGAGAGAGAGAGAGAGAGAGAGAGAGAGAGAGAGAGAGGGAGAGAGAGAGAGAGAGAGAGTTAAACAAAAGAACAGTTAAAAAAAAACGAAATGAAAAAATAAAAAATATACTATACTTACGAAATGAAAAGTATGATAAACAACACAGCTCAATTCCAATGCAATGTCACACAAAATAATTAAATCAAAATGAAAATAAATCGAAATCTATGAAAATTCAATTTATCAATGCAATCGGAAACATTGAAGTGGAATCAAAACATATTTTATACAACTTGTGTTGCTATTACGTGCAACAGATGACGCCGTTTTTCAAGCAAAGCATGTTTTTACCTGTCACAGGTGTGGCATATATATCGTAGGTACATCAAAACACACGCGAATTCGAAAGGAACGTTGTGTCAAAATTTCAAAGCAATCGGTAAAGCGGTTTCGAAGATTTCCCTCACATGAAAAACAAATGACAATCACAGTTTTTCAAAAAAATGCAAGTTTTTTCTGTCACAGACGTGATATTTATATAGTATGTATATAAAATCCTGCTCGGATGCGAATGGAACATTGTGTGAAAATTTCAAGCAATCGGTGAGGAACTTTCGGAAATTAGCGATTTTCAACAAAGGAACATTTACAATTTTATTTATATATATATATATAGTTGTGGAGCAGTAATATAGTGCGAGGAGGAGAGCTCTGTCCAGAAGACTTAAGAGCCATCAGTGACAGGGGGAAGGGAAATGGTTTTAAAATTTAGGAATACTGGAAGTAGGGCTGTGAAGGTGGTGGTGAAGATGGTGGTGAAGGTGGTGGTGAAGGTGGTGGTGAAGATGGTGGTGAAGGTGGTGGTGAAGGTGGTGGTGAAGGTGGTGGTGAAGATGGTGGTGAAGGTGGTGGTGAAGATGGTGGTGAAGGTGGTGGTGAAGGTGGTGGTGAAGGTGGTGGTGAAGATGGTGGTGAAGGTGGTGGTGAAGGTGGTGGTGAAGGTGGTGGTGAAGGTGGTGGTGAAGGTGGTGGTGAAGATGGTGGTGAAGGTGGTGGTGAAGGTGGTGGTGAAGGTGGTGGTGAAGATGGTGGTGAAGGTGGTGGTGAAGGTGGTGGTGAATGTGGTGGTGAAGATGGTGGTGAAGGTGGTGGTGAAGATGGTGGTGAAGGTGGTGGTGAAGGTGGTGGTGAAGATGGTGGTGAAGGTGGTGGTGAAAGTGGTGGTGAAGGTGGTGGTGAAGGTGGTGGTGAAGATGGTGGTGAAGGTGGTGGTGAAGGTGGTGGTGAAGGTGGTCGTGAAGGTGGTGGTGAAGGTGGTGGTGAAGATGGTGGTGAAGGTGGTGGTGAAGATGGTGGTGAAGGTGGTGGTTAAGGTGGTGGTGAAGATGGTGGTGAAGGTGGTGGTGAAGGTGGTGGTGAAGGTGGTGGTGAAGGTGGTGGTGAAGATGGTGGTGAAGGTGGTGGTGAAGGTGGTGGTGAAGGTGGTGGTGAAGATGGTGGTGAAGGTGGTGGTGAAGGTGGTGGTGAAGATGGTGGTGAAGGTGGTGGTGAAGGTGGTGGTGAAGGTGGTGGTGAAGGTGGTGGTGAAGATGGTGGTGAAGGTGGTGGTGAAGGTGGTGGTGAAGGTGGTGGTGAAGATGGTGGTGAAGGTGGTGGTGAAGATGGTGGTGAAGGTGGTGGTGAAGGTGGTGGTGAAGATGGTGGTGAAGGTGGTGGTGAAGGTGGTGATGAAGGTGGTGGTGAAGATGGTGGTGAAGGTGGTGGTGAAGATGGTGGTGAAGGTGGTGGTGAAGGTGGTGGTGAAGGTGGTGGTGAAGATGGTGGTGAAGGTGGTGGTGAAGGTGGTGGTGAAGGTGGTGGTGAAGATGGTGGTGAAGGTGGTGGTGAAGGTGGTGGTGAAGATGGTGGTGAAGGTGGTGGTGAAGGTGGTGGTGAAGGTGGTGGTGAAGATGGTGGTGAAGGTGGTGGTGAAGATGGTGGTGAAGGTGGTGGTGAAGATGGTGGTAAAGGTGGTGGTGAAGATGGTGGTGAAGGTGGTGGTGCAGAGGGTCGTGCAGATGGTGGGGAGATGGGAATGGTGGGGAGGACGAGGGGACAGTGGAGTGGGGAATGGTTGGGAGGCCGAGGAGATGGGAGAAGGGGAAATGGTGGGGAGGACTCGGAAGGTTGCTGTGGGTCAGCAACGCACATGCGTTACTGAGCCACAGCAACGCGTGGCCGGATACTGCTAGTACATAAATAAATAAACAAATAAATAAATAAATCTATATAAATAAAAATGGAAATGTTCGTTTGTTCAGAATCGCTAATCTCCGAAAGTTCTTCACTGATTGATTTGAAATTTTTACATAACGTTCCATTCGCATCCGAGCAGGTTTTTTATATACAAACTGTATAGGTGTCACGTCTGTGACGGGGAAAAACATGCTTTTTTGAAAGACTGTGTTTTTCATGTGTTTTTTATGTAAAGGAAATCTTTGGAACCTCTTTACCGATTGCATTGAAATTTTGACACAACGTTGCATTTGAAGAGGCAAGTGTTTTTATATACATACTATATACATGCCTCACATGTGAAAGGAAAAACATTATGAGAAGGATTAAGACTGAGGAGGACAGCTTGAGGCTTCAAGAAGACCTGGAAAAGCTGCAGGAATGATCGTGTGTGTGCACTTACCTAGTTGTGCTTGCGGGGGTTGAGCTCTGGCTCTTTGGTCCCGTCTCTCAACCGTCAATCAACAGGTGTACAGGTTCCTGAGCCTATTGGGCTCTGTCATATCTACACTTGAAACTGTGTATGGAGTCAGCCTCCACCACATTACTTTCTAATGCATTCCATTTGTCAACCACTCTGACACTAAAAAAGTTCTTTCTAATATCTCTGTGGCCCATTTGGGCACTCAGTTTCCACCTGTGTCCCCTAGTGCGTGGGCCCCTTGTGTTAAATAGCCTGTCTTTATCTACCCTGTCGATTCCCTTGAGAATCTTGAATGTGGTGATCATGTCCCCCCCTAACTCTTTTGTCTTCCAACGAAGTGAGGTTTTATTCCCATAGTCTCTCCGCGTAGCTCATACCTCTCAGGTCGGGTACTAGTCTGGTGTCAAACCTTTGAACCTTTTCCAGTTTAGTCTTATGCTTGACTAGATATGGACTCCATGCTGGAGCCGCATACTCCAGGATTGGTCTGACATATATGGTATATAATGTTCTGAAAGATTCCTTACACAAGTTTATAAAGGCCGTTCTTATGTTAGCCAACTTGGCATATGTCGCTAATGTTATCCTCTTGATATGAGGTTCAGGGGACAGATCTGGCCTGCTAACAACCCCCAGGTCTTTCTCTCTCTCTGACTCTTGAAGTATCTCATCTCCCAAGAGTCGCCAGTGGGACTCCACTGGCGACTTCACGCCATTCTGAGATCTCTCCCCTCACTGTAACTCTCTGCTTCCTATTGCTTAGGTACTTCGTAATCCACTGGAGCGCCCTACCAGTTACTCCTGCCTGTTTTTCCAGCTTATGCATCAACCATTTATGGGGTACTGTGTCAAAGGCTTTCCGACAGTACAAAAAAATGCAGTCCGCCCATCCTTCTCTTTCCTGCTTAATCTTTGTCACCTGATCGTAGAATTCAATCAAGCCTGTAAGGCAAGATTTACCCTTCCTGAACCCCTGTTGATGGGTTGTCACGAAGTCTCTTCTCTCCAGATGTGTTACTAGGTTTTTTCTCACAATCTTCTCCATCACCTTGCATGGTATACAAGTTAAGGACACTGGCCTGTAGTTCAGTGCCTCTTGTCTGTCACCCTTTTTGTATATTGGTACTGCATTAGTAGTCTTCCATATTTCTGGTAGGTCTCCCGTTTCCAGTGACCTACTATACATTATGGAGAGTGGCAAGCAAAGTGCTCCTGCACACTCTTTCAATACCCATGGTGAGATTCCGTCCGGCCCAACAGCTTTTCTCACATCCAGCTCCAATAGGTGCTTCTTGACCTCACCTCTTGTAATTTCGAACCTTTCCAAGGTCACCTGGTTTCCTGCCACCTTTCCTAGCGCCGTGACTTTTCCCTGTTCTATTGTAAAGACCTCCTGGAACCTTTTGTTGAGTTCTTCACACACCTCTTTGTCATTCTCTGTGTACCTGTCCTCGCCCACCCTAAGTTTCATCACCTGTTGCTTCACTGTTGTCTTCCTCCTGTTTTGACTGTGTAGTAACTTTGGTTCGGTCTTAGCTTTATTAGCTATATCATTTTCATACCTTTTCTCAGCTGCTCTTCTCACACTAACATACTCGTTCCTGGTTCTCTGGTATCTCTCTCTACTTTCTGGTGTTCTGTTATTACGGAAGTTCCTCCATGCTCTTTTGTTCAGCTCCTTTGCTTTCATACATTCCCTATCAAACCACGGATTCTTCCTTTGCTTCTCTGTTTTTTCCTGTCGGGCTGGGACAAACCTGCTTACAGCCTCCTGACATTTTTGGGTGACATAGTCCATCATGTCTTGTACGGACTTGGTTCAGAGTTCTGTGTCCCAATGTATATCCCATAGGAATTTATTCATCTCCTCATAGATTGTCTTTCGGTACGCCAGCCCTTTGTTTCCCAGTTCTTTTTTTGGGGTGATAATTCCTAGCTCAACCAGGTACTCAAAGCTCAATACACTATGATCATTCATTCCCAAGGGGGCTTCCAACTTAACTTCCCTTATATCCGACTCATTTAGGGTAAATATCAATACAAGCAAGGCTGGTTTATCCCCTCCTCTCATTCTTGTCGGTCCCGTGTCGTGTTGACTTAGAAAGTTTCTTGTTGCCACATCCAGCAGCTTAGCTCTCCATGTGTCCGGGCCTTCATGAGGGTCTCTGTTCCCCCAATCTATCTTCCCATGGTTGAAGTCGCTTATGATTAGTAGGCTGGATCCGTTCCTGCTAGCCACAGAAGCTGCTCTCTCTATTATATTGATGGTGGCCAAGTTGTTTCTATCATATTCCTGTCTGGGTCTTCTGTCATTCGGTGGGGGGTTATATATGACTACTACTATAATTTTCTGTCCTCCAGTTGCTATGGTGCCTGATATGTTGTCACTGAAACCTCACAGTTCTGAATTACCATCTCTTCGAAACTCCAACCTTCTTTTATTAGCAAAGCTACACCACCTCCTCCACTACCTTCTCTCTCTTTCCTCACTACATAGTAGCCCTGTGGAAACACTGTATTTGTTATGGCTTTCGTTAGCTTTGTTTCTGTGAGTGTTATTATGTCTGGGTTTTCTTCTAGTGCCCATTCTCCGAGTTCACTTGTTTTATTTGTAATCCCGTCTATGTTAGTATACATTGCCTTGAAGCTCACTTTCTTCTGTTCATATTCATGTCCCTTTCTTGGCGAGCATTCTGCTGGTGTGGGAAGCTGTTCCGTGGCTGAGAAGATCTGTGAGGTGGTTTGCAGGGTCTCAGAGGATTTTGGGGTGGGGGTGGGGGTTTAAGGGAAGGGAGGACAGGTAGGGTGTGGGTTAAGGAGATAGGGGGGACATGGAGGATACGGGGTGTGGGGGAGGAGGGATAGGGATGAAGGGGGAGGTGGAGACAGGGGGGGAAAGGTGGGAGGGGGGACATGACGGGAATGGGGAAGGGGTGACAGGGTCAGAATGGGGTGGGGGGGGGGAGGATTGGGTGGGGGCAGGTAGGGTGAGGGGAAGGGAGGGTTTATATGCAGAGGGGGGTGGTGGTGTTGCCCTCCCCTCTGGTGTTGCTGGGATGCTGGTCTTGGGTTCCCCTTTTGTCTCTGGGACTGTTGTGTTGGGGGCTGCGCTTTCCTGGTTTGCTCCTTTCTCCCTGTGCTACCTCCTTGCCTCTGCTGCCCTGGATCTCTCCTCCTTCGTCCTGTCCCGCTGCAGGAATACTTTTTTGTATCCCTCCACATGCTGCAGACGACTGTTCCTTTCGAGAATATCCTCCTTCGTGGTTTCGTTTGTAAACACCACCTTTACAAGTCGGTTTCTGTCCTTGTTGTACCAGCCCAACCTGAAAACCTTCTCAATGTTTTGTTCAGCCCCTTCCATCTGTAACCCCTTAAGTAGCCCATGTACTCCCTCTCTATCCTTGCTATTCCATTCTTGCCTGTTGCATCCTTCCTGTTCTTTGATGCCTACAACTACCACTGATATTTTTCTCTCCAGCAGCTGAATGGTGCACCTTGCTGCTTCCTGTGAGGTAGCAGCTTACATGGCTACCTCCCTCACTGTGGCCATTGCTTCTGAGCTCTTTTTCAGTATGTCCGCAAATGTTTCAGGTACAGAGGCATTTCCTTCCAATGTAACATTCCCACCTTCCCTTTGGATGATATTCTGATGCTCGGTCTCTTTATTTTTCTCTGTGAGGTATTTGATCTCCTCCCTTCCTGATGTCAGCTCACTTTGCAGGTTGTTAATTGTAATTGTAAAATAGAGAGCAAGAGAGAGAGAGAGCACGAGAGCAAGAGAGAGTGAGAGCAAGAGAGAGAGAGGGAGAGAGAGAGAGAGAGAGAGAGAGAGAGAGAGAGAGAGAGAGAGAGAGAGAGAGAGAGAGAGAGAGAGAGAGAGAGAGAGAGAGAGAGAGAGAGAGAGAGAAAGAGAGAGAGAGAGAGAGAGAGAGAGAGAGAGAGAGAGAGAGAGAGAGAGAGAGAGAGAGAGAGAGAGAGAGAGAGAGAGAGAGAGAGAGAGAGAGAGAGGGAGAGAGAGAGAGAGAGAGTTAAACAAAAGAACAGTTAAAAAAAAACGAAATGAAAAAATAAAAATTATACTATACTTACGAAATGAAAAGTATGATAAACAACACAGCTCAATTCCAATGCAATGTCACACAAAATAATTAAATCAAAATGAAAATAAATCGAAATCTATGAAAATTCAATTTATCAATGCAATCGGAAACATTGAAGTGGAATCAAAACATATTTTATACAACTTGTGTTGCTATTACGTGCAACAGATGACGCCGTTTTTCAAGCAAAGCATGTTTTTACCTGTCACAGGTGTGGCATATATATCGTAGGTACATCAAAACACACGCGAATTCGAAAGGAACGTTGTGTCAAAATTTCAAAGCAATCGGTAAAGCGGTTTCGAAGATTTCCCTCACATGAAAAACAAATGACAATCACAGTTTTTCAAAAAAATGCAAGTTTTTTCTGTCACAGACGTGATATTTATATAGTATGTATATAAAATCCTGCTCGGATGCGAATGGAACATTGTGTGAAAATTTCAAGCAATCGGTGAGGAACTTTCGGAAATTAGCGATTTTCAACAAAGGAACATTTACAATTTTATTTATATATATATATAGTTGTGGAGCAGTAATATAGTGCGAGGAGTAGAGCTCTGTCCAGAAGACTTAAGAGCCATCAGTGACAGGGGGAAGGGAAATGGTTTTAAAATTTAGGAATACTGGAAGTAGGGCTGTGAAGGTGGTGGTGAAGATGGTGGTGAAGGTGGTGGTGAAGGTGGTGGTGAAGATGGTGGTGAAGGTGGTGGTGAAGATGGTGGTGAAGGTGGTGGTGAAGGTGGTGGTGAAGATGGTGGTGAAGGTGGTGGTGAAGATGGTGGTGAAGGTGGTGGTGAAGGTGGTGGTGAAGGTGGTGGTGAAGGTGGTGGTGAAGATGGTGGTGAAGGTGGTGGTGAAGGTGGTGGTGAAGGTGGTGGTGAAGATGGTAGTGAAGGTGGTGGTGAAGGTGGTGGTGAAGGTGGTGGTGAAGGTGGTGGTGAAGATGGTGGTGAAGGTGGTGGTGAAGGTGGTGGTGAAGGTGGTGGTGAAGATGGTGGTGAAGGTGGTGGTGAAGGTGGTGGTGAATGTGGTGGTGAAGGTGGTGGTGAAGATGGTGGTGAAGGTGGTGGTGAAGATGGTGGTGAAGGTGGTGGTGAAGGTGGTGGTGAAGATGGTGGTGAAGGTGGTGGTGAAAGTGGTGGTGAAGGTGGTGGTGAAGGTGGTGGTGAAGATGGTGGTGAAGGTGGTGGTGAAGGTGGTGGTGAAGGTGGTCGTGAAGGTGGTGGTGAAGGTGGTGGTGAAGATGGTGGTGAAGGTGGTGGTGAAGATGGTGGTGAAGGTGGTGGTTAAGGTGGTGGTGAAGATGGTGGTGAAGGTGGTGGTGAAGGTGGTGGTGAAGGTGGTGGTGAAGGTGGTGGTGAAGATGGTGGTGAAGGTGGTGGTGAAGGTGGTGGTGAAGGTGGTGGTGAAGATGGTGGTGAAGGTGGTGGTGAAGGTGGTGGTGAAGGTGGTGGTGAAGATGGTGGTGAAGGTGGTGGTGAAGGTGGTGGTGAAGGTGGTGGTGAAGGTGGTGGTGAAGATGGTGGTGAAGGTGGTGGTGAAGGTGGTGGTGAAGATGGTGGTGAAGGTGGTGGTGAAGATGGTGGTGAAGGTGGTGGTGAAGGTGGTGGTGAAGATGGTGGTGAAGGTGGTGGTGAAGGTGGTGATGAAGGTGGTGGTGAAGATGGTGGTGAAGGTGGTGGTGAAGATGGTGGTGAAGGTGGTGGTGAAGGTGGTGGTGAAGGTGGTGGTGAAGATGGTGGTGAAGGTGGTGGTGAAGGTGGTGGTGAAGATGGTGGTGAAGGTGGTGGTGAAGATGGTGGTGAAGGTGGTGGTGAAGGTGGTGGTGAAGATGGTGGTGAAGGTGGTGGTGAAGGTGGTGGTGAAGGTGGTGGTGAAGATGGTGGTGAAGGTGGTGGTGAAGATGGTGGTGAAGGTGGTGGTGAAGATGGTGGTAAAGGTGGTGGTGAAGATGGTGGTGAAGGTGGTGGTGCAGAGGGTCGTGCAGATGGTGGGGAGATGGGAATGGTGGGGAGGACGAGGGGACAGTGGAGTGGGGAATGGTTGGGAGGCCGAGGAGATGGGCGAAGGGGAAATGGTGGGGAGGACTCGGAAGGTTGCTGTGGGTCAGCAACGCACATGCGTTACTGAGCCACAGCAACGCGTGGCCGGATACTGCTAGTACATAAATAAATAAACAAATAAATAAATAAATCTATATAAATAAAAATGGAAATGTTCGTTTGTTCAGAATCGCTAATCTCCGAAAGTTCTTCACTGATTGATTTGAAATTTTTACATAACGTTCCATTCGCATCCGAGCAGGTTTTTTATATACAAACTGTATAGGTGTCACGTCTGTGACGGGGAAAAACATGCTTTTTTGAAAGACTGTGTTTTTCATGTGTTTTTTATGTAAAGGAAATCTTTGGAACCTCTTTACCGATTGCATTGAAATTTTGACACAACGTTGCATTTGAAGAGGCAAGTGTTTTTATATACATACTATATACATGCCTCACATGTGAAAGGAAAAACATTATGAGAAGGATTAAGACTGAGGAGGACAGCTTGAGGCTTCAAGAAGACCTGGAAAAGCTGCAGGAATGATCGTGTGTGTGCACTTACCTAGTTGTGCTTGCGGGGGTTGAGCTCTGGCTCTTTGGTCCCGTCTCTCAACCGTCAATCAACAGGTGTACAGGTTCCTGAGCCTATTGGGCTCTGTCATATCTACACTTGAAACTGTGTATGGAGTCAGCCTCCACCACATTACTTTCTAATGCATTCCATTTGTCAACCACTCTGACACTAAAAAAGTTCTTTCTAATATCTCTGTGGCCCATTTGGGCACTCAGTTTCCACCTGTGTCCCCTAGTGCGTGGGCCCCTTGTGTTAAATAGCCTGTCTTTATCTACCCTGTCGATTCCCTTGAGA
This sequence comes from Procambarus clarkii, assembly GCF_040958095.1. NCBI lineage: Eukaryota > Metazoa > Arthropoda > Malacostraca > Decapoda > Cambaridae > Procambarus > Procambarus clarkii. Next base: position 25,593,354 of record NC_091227.1, read on the forward strand.
ATCTTGAATGTGGTGATCATGTCCCCCCCTAACTCTTTTGTCTTCCAACGAAGTGAGGTTTTATTCCCATAGTCTCTCCGCGTAGCTCATACCTCTCAGGTCGGGTACTAGTCTGGTGTCAAACCTTTGAACCTTTTCCAGTTTAGTCTTATGCTTGACTAGATATGGACTCCATGCTGGAGCCGCATACTCCAGGATTGGTCTGACATATATGGTATATAATGTTCTGAAAGATTCCTTACACAAGTTTATAAAGGCCGTTCTTATGTTAGCCAACTTGGCATATGTCGCTAATGTTATCCTCTTGATATGAGGTTCAGGGGACAGATCTGGCCTGCTAACAACCCCCAGGTCTTTCTCTCTCTCTGACTCTTGAAGTATCTCATCTCCCAAGAGTCGCCAGTGGGACTCCACTGGCGACTTCACGCCATTCTGAGATCTCTCCCCTCACTGTAACTCTCTGCTTCCTATTGCTTAGGTACTTCGTAATCCACTGGAGCGCCCTACTAGTTACTCCTGCCTGTTTTTCCAGCTTATGCATCAACCATTTATGGGGTACTGTGTCAAAGGCTTTCCGACAGTACAAAAAAATGCAGTCCGCCCATCCTTCTCTTTCCTGCTTAATCTTTGTCACCTGATCGTAGAATTCTATCAAGCCTGTAAGGCAAGATTTACCCTTCCTGAACCCCTGTTGATGGGTTGTCACGAAGTCTCTTCTCTCCAGATGTGTTACTAGGTTTTTTCTCACAATCTTCTCCATCACCTTGCATGGTATACAAGTTAAGGACACTGGCCTGTAGTTCAGCGCCTCTTGTCTGTCACCCTTTTTGTATATTGGTACTGCATTAGTAGTCTTCCATATTTCTGGTAGGTCTCCCGTTTCCAGTGACCTACTATACATTATGGAGAGTGGCAAGCAAAGTGCTCCTGCACACTCTTTCAATACCCATGGTGAGATTCCGTCCGGCCCAACAGCTTTTCTCACATCCAGCTCCAATAGGTGCTTCTTGACCTCACCTCTTGTAATTTCGAACCTTTCCAAGGTCACCTGGTTTCCTGCCACCTTTCCTAGCGCCGTGACTTTTCCCTGTTCTATTGTAAAGACCTCCTGGAACCTTTTGTTGAGTTCTTCACACACCTCTTTGTCATTCTCTGTGTACCTGTCCTCGCCCACCCTAAGTTTCATCACCTGTTGCTTCACTGTTGTCTTCCTCCTGTTTTGACTGTGTAGTAACTTTGGTTCGGTCTTAGCTTTATTAGCTATATCATTTTCATACCTTTTCTCAGCTGCTCTTCTCACACTAACATACTCGTTCCTGGTTCTCTGGTATCTCTCTCTACTTTCTGGTGTTCTGTTATTACGGAAGTTCCTCCATGCTCTTTTGTTCAGCTCCTTTGCTTTCATACATTCCCTATTAAACCACGGATTCTTCCTTTGCTTCTCTGTTTTTTCCTGTCGGGCTGGGACAAACCTGCTTACAGCCTCCTGACATTTTTGGGTGACATAGTCCATCATGTCTTGTACGGACTTGGTTCAGAGTTCTGTGTCCCAATGTATATCCCATAGGAATTTATTCATCTCCTCATAGATTGTCTTTCGGTACGCCAGCCCTTTGTTTCCCAGTTCTTTTTTTGGGGTGATAATTCCTAGCTCAACCAGGTACTCAAAGCTCAATACACTATGATAATTCATTCCCAAGGGGGCTTCCAACTTAACTTCCCTTATATCCGACTCATTTAGGGTAAATATCAATACAAGCAAGGCTGGTTTATCCCCTCCTCTCATTCTTGTCGGTCCCGTGTCGTGTTGACTTAGAAAGTTTCTTGTTGCCACATCCAGCAGCTTAGCTCTCCATGTGTCCGGGCCTTCATGAGGGTCTCTGTTCCCCCAATCTATCTTCCCATGGTTGAAGTCGCTTATGATTAGTAGGCTGGATCCGTTCCTGCTAGCCACAGAAGCTGCTCTCTCTATTATATTGATGGTGGCCAAGTTGTTTCTATCATATTCCTGTCTGGGTCTTCTGTCATTCGGTGGGGGGTTATATATGACTACTACTATAATTTTCTGTCCTCCAGTTGCTATGGTGCCTGATATGTTGTCACTGAAACCTCACAGTTCTGAATTACCATCTCTTCGAAACTCCAACCTTCTTTTATTAGCAAAGCTACACCACCTCCTCCACTACCTTCTCTCTCTTTCCTCACTACATAGTAGCCCTGTGGAAACACTGTATTTGTTATGGCTTTCGTTAGCTTTGTTTCTGTGAGTGTTATTATGTCTGGGTTTTCTTCTAGTGCCCATTCTCCGAGTTCACTTGTTTTATTTGTAATCCCGTCTATGTTAGTATACATTGCCTTGAAGCTCACTTTCTTCTGTTCATATTCATGTCCCTTTCTTGGCGAGCATTCTGCTGGTGTGGGAAGCTGTTCCGTGGCTGAGAAGATCTGTGAGGTGGTTTGCAGGGTCTCAGAGGATTTTGGGGTGGGGGTGGGGGTTTAAGGGAAGGGAGGACAGGTAGGGTGTGGGTTAAGGAGATAGGGGGGACATGGAGGATACGGGGTGTGGGGGAGGAGGGATAGGGATGAAGGGGGAGGTGGAGACAGGGGGGAAAAGGTGGGAGGGGGGACATGACGGGAATGGGGTGGGGGGGGGGGGAGGATTGGGTGGGGGCAGGTAGGGTGAGGGGAAGGGAGGGTTTATATGCAGAGGGGGGTGGTGGTGTTGCCCTCCCCTCTGGTGTTGCTGGGATGCTGGTCTTGGGTTCCCCTTTTGTCTCTGGGACTGTTGTGTTGGGGGCTGCGCTTTCCTGGTTTGCTCCTTTCTCCCTGTGCTACCTCCTTGCCTCTGCTGCCCTGGATCTCTCCTCCTTCGTCCTGTCCCGCTGCAGGAATACTTTTTTGTATCCCTCCACATGCTGCAGACGACTGTTCCTTTCGAGAATATCCTCCTTCGTGGTTTCGTTTGTAAACACCACCTTTACAAGTCGGTTTCTGTCCTTGTTGTACCAGCCCAACCTGAAAACCTTCTCAATGTTTTGTTCAGCCCCTTCCATCTGTAACCCCTTAAGTAGCCCATGTACTCCCTCTCTATCCTTGCTATTCCATTCTTGCCTGTTGCATCCTTCCTGTTCTTTGATGCCTACAACTACCACTGATATTTTTCTCTCCAGCAGCTGAATGGTGCACCTTGCTGCTTCCTGTGAGGTAGCAGCTTACATGGCTACCTCCCTCACTGTGGCCATTGCTTCTGAGCTCTTTTTCAGTATGTCCGCAAATGTTTCAGGTACAGAGGCATTTCCTTCCAATGTAACATTCCCACCTTCCCTTTGGATGATATTCTGATGCTCGGTCTCTTTATTTTTCTCTGTGAGGTATTTGATCTCCTCCCTTCCTGATGTCAGCTCACTTTGCAGGTTGTTAATTGTAATTGTAAAAAAGAGAGCAAGAGAGAGAGAGAGCACGAGAGCAAGAGAGAGTGAGAGCAAGAGAGAGAGAGAGAGCAAGAGAGAGAGAGAGCAAGAGAGAGAGAGAGAGCAAGAGAGAGAGAGAGAGAATGTGCACTGGTGATGCCACTAGCTCCACTTTGGTTTCTTCGCACTATCGCTAGCGATATGACTATGGTATGTTGCACCCTGCTAGCTACACACTGCGAGAGGCCAAATACTATGATCTAGCCTCTATACTCCTTCAATGTCCCGAGAAATTGACGAATTTCTGCAGACCTCACTAATCTTGTGTCTCCCCTACCGTCGTTGGCCAAATACTGTGTGTGTGTGTATTCACCTAGTTGTGTTTGCGGGGGTTGAGCTTTGCTCTTTCGGCCCGCCTCTCAACTGTCGATCAACTGTTAACTAACTACTTTTTTTCCACACCACAAACACACACACACACCCCAGGAAGCAGCCCGACAGCTGACTAACTCCCAGGTACCTATTTACTGCTAGGTAACAGGGGCATTCTGGGTGAAAGAAACTTTGCCCATTTGTTTCTGCCTTGTGTGGGAATCGAACCCGCGCCACAGAATTACGAGTCCTTTGTGCTATCCACCAGACTACGGGGCCCCAGGCAGTGTGTGTGTGCGTGCGAGCGTGCGTGTGTGTGTGTACTCACCTCACCTAATTGTATTCACCTAATTGTGCTTGCGGGGGTTGAGCTTTGGCTCTTTGGTCCCGCCTCTCAACTGTCAATCAACTGGTGTACAGATTCCTGAGCCTACTGGGCTCTATCATATCTACATTTGAAACTGTGTATGGAGTCAGCCACATCACTTCCTAGTGCATTCCATTTACCAACTACTCTGACACTGAAAAAGTTCTTTCTAATGTCTCTGTGGCTCATTTGGATATTCAGCTTCCACCTGTGTCCCCTTGTTCGCATCCCTCCAGTGTTGAATAGTTCATCTTTGTTTACCTGGTCGATTCCCCTGAGGATTTTGTAGGTAGTGATCATGTCCCCCCTTACTCTTCTGTCTTCCAGTGTCGTAAGGTGCATTTCACGCAGCCTTTCCTCATAACTCGTACATCTTAGTTCTGGGACTAGTCTAGTAGCATACCTTTGAACTTTTTTCAGCTTTGTCTTGTGCTTGACAAGGTACGGGTTCCATACTGGGGCCGCATACTCCAGGATTGGTCTTACATATGCGGTGTACAAGACTCTGAATGATTCCTTACTCAGGTTCCTGAACGCCGTTCTGATGTTAGCCAGCCTCGCATATGCCGCAGACGTTATTCTCTTTATGTGGACTTCAGGAGACAGGTTTGGTGTGATATCAACTCCTAGATCTTTCTCTCTGTCTGTTTCATTAGGTACTTCACCTCCTATTCTGTATCCTGTGTCTGGCCTCCTGTTTCCACTGCCTAGTTTCATTACTTTGCATTTACTCGGGTTGAACTTCAACAGCCATTTGTTGGACCATTCACTCAGTCTATCTAGGTCATCTTGTAGCCTCTTACTATCATCCTCTGTTTCAATCCTCCTCATAATTTTTGCATCGTCGGCAAACATTGAGAGGAACGAATCTATACCCTCTGGGAGATCATTTACATATACCAGAAACAGTATAGGTCCACGGACTGACCCCTGCGAGACTCCACTTGTAACGTCTCGCCAATCTGAGACCTCACCCCTCACACAGACTCGTTGTCTCCTGTTGCTTAGGTACTCTTCTATCCACCGGAGTACCTTCCCTTTCACTCCAGCCTGCATCTCCAACTTTTGCATTAGCCTCTTGTGTGGCACTGTATCAAAGGCTTTCTGACAATCCAAAAATATGCAGTCTGCCCACCCTTCTTTTTCTTGCCTTATTTTTGTTGCCTGGTCGTAGAATTCAAGTAACCCTGTGAGGCAGGACCTGCCATCCCTTAACCCATGTTGATGCTGTGTTACAAAGTTCCTTAGCTCCAGATGTTCCACTAATTTTTTCTCGCACAATCTTCTCTATCAGCTTGCATGATATGCAGGTTAGGGACACTGGCCTGTAGTTCAGTGCCTCTTGTCTATCCCCTTTCTTGTATATCGGGACTACATTAGCTGCTTTCCAAATATCTGGCAGTTCCCCTGTTGCCAGTGATTTATTATACACTATGGAGAGTGATAGGCGCAGTTCTCTTGCTCCTTCCTTTAGAACCCAAGGGGAGAGTCCATCTGGGCCTATAGCCTTTGTCATATCCAACTCTAGTAAACCCTTCCTTACTTCCCCGCTGGTAATCTCAAAGTCTTCCAGTGGTTCCTGATTAGCTATTCCCTCACTTATCTCTGGAATTTCTCCTTGCTCTAAGGTGAAGACCTCCTGGAATTTCTTATTCAGTTCCTCAAACACTTCCTTGTCATGTGTAGTGAATCCTTCTGCCCCTATCCTTAATTTCATAACCTGTTCCTTTACTGTTGTTTTTCTCCTGATGTGGCTATGCAACAATTTAGGCTGAGTCTTTGCCTTGCTTGCGATGTCATTTTTGTATTGTCTTTCTGCCTCTCTTCTCAACCTGACATATTCATTCCTGGCATTCTGGTATCTTTCTCTGCTCTCCAGTGTCCTGTTTTTCCTATAGTTTCTCCATGCCCTTTTACTTTGCTGCTTAGCTAGCCTACATCTCTGATTAAACCATGGGTTTCTCATCTTCATTTCTCTGTTTTCCTTTTGGATTGGGACAAACTTGTTTGCTGCGTCCTTACACTTCTGCGTGATGTAATCCATCATATCTTCAGCCGTCTTTTTCCTGAGCTCTGTTTCCCATGCTATATCTGTTAGGAATTTTCTTATCCCCTCATAGTTTCCCTTTCGGTATGCTAACCTTTTGGTTTCGGTATCCCTCCTCGAGTTCAATAACCCTTCTTCAATCAAGTACTCAAACACCAGAACACTGTGGTCGCTCATTTCTACTGAGTCCTCAAAACCGATTTCTCTTATGTCGGAGTCGTTGAGAGTGAAGACTAGGTCGAGTCTCGCTGGTTCCTCATTGCCTCTCATCCTTGTGGGTTCTCTGACATGCTGGGTTAAAAAGTTTCTTGTCACCACCTCCAATAGTTTGGCTCTCCACATATCCTCGCCTCCATGCGGTTCCTTGTTCTCCCAGTCAATCTTTCTGTGATGGAAGTCGCCCATGATGAGCAGGTGGGATCTATTTCTACAGGCAGCAGAGGCTGCCCTCTCAATTATAGTGTTAACTGCCATGTTGTTGTTTTCATACTCTTGACTGGGTCTTCTGTCATTTGGTGGATGGTTGTATATTACTGCTACTACTATTCTTGGTCCTCCCATTGTCATGGTGCCTGCTATGTAGTCTCTGAACTCCTCATAGCCCGGGATGGCCATCTCCTTAAAACTCCATTCCTTTCTCATGAGTAGGGCCACTCCGCCTCCTCTCCTACCTTCCCTCTCTTTCCTTATTACTGTGTACTCCTGGAGAAACACGGCATTCTTTATGATTCCAGAGAGTTTTGCTTCAGTGAGTCCGATTACATCTGGGTTCACTTCTTGTGCTCTTTCCCATAGTTCATTTGTCTTGCTTGTGATCCCATCTATGTTCGAGTACATCACCCTGAAACTGACTCTCTTCTGCTTCTCCTCTGGGGGGGACCTTTGGGATCTGGGGTGAGTGGAAGCTGGGGGGACCTGGTACAGGGAGACTGGTGGAGGAGGGAGGGCTTGGGGGGGTGGGGGGAGAGGGGGTGGTGGGGGAGAGGGGGAGGGGTAAGGGGAGTGGGTAAGAAGGGGGAGGGTAGGGGGGTAGAGTGAGAGGGTTGGGGGGAGAGTGATAGGGGGAGGGTTGGAGGGGTGAGAGAGGGAGGGTTGGGGGAGCATGGAAGGAGGAGAGACTTTGGGGGATAGGGGAGATGGGGGTGGGAGAAAAGGATGGAGGGCTTGGGGGGCGTGGGGGAAAAAGGTATGGTGAGGAAGAGGGGAGGGTTTAGGGGAGTGGGGGAGAAGGGAAGATTTAGGTGGGGTGGGGGAGAGTGGAGGGCGAGGGAGAAGGGAAGATTTAGGTGGGGTGGGGGAGAGTGGGGGGCGAGGGAGAAGGGAGTGCTTGGGGGTGGGAGAGACAGGAAGGCATGTGGGAGAAGGGAGGGCTTGGGGGATGGGGAAGAAGGGAGGTCCTGGGGAGAGGGGTGAGTGGGAGGAGGGGGGTGAGTGGGAGGAGGGGGGTGGGTGGAGGGAGGGTGCCCTAGGTGGGTACTTAGTGGGGGGATGACAGGGGATGCGGCAGGTTGGGTGTCTGTTGAGAAGAATGTGGGGGTGGTGCTGCAATCCCTGTGATTGTTGCATTGTTTGAGGAGGGTTCTCCACTTCCCTCTGGGATTGTAGGGTTCCGGGTTGTGGTACTCTGAATCCTTTCTCTCTCCCTGCGCTCCTTCCTCGCATTTGCTGCCTGTATTCTCTCTTCCCTTGTCATATCCCTCTGCAGGAATACTTTTTTGAACTTTGGAACATATGCTAGACCTCTCTTCCTTGCTAACAGTTCCTCTTTCGTGATTTCGCTCATGAATACCACCTTTATCATTCGGTCCCTGTCCTTGTTGAACTTTCCAAGCCTGAAAACCTTTTCAACATTTTGGTCAGTTCCCTCCATCCTTACTTCTTTAAGGATCTCAGTAACTGCGTTTTTGTCCTTGTCTCTCCGCTCCTTTGGGCTGGTCCCTGTTTGCTCTTTAATGCCTGCTACTACTACTGCTCTTTTTCTCTCTATCAGCCGGCTAGTACATCTAGCTGCTTCCTGAGAGGAAGCCACTTCCATGGCAACTTCCTTAACTGCAGACCTAGCTTCAGGGCTCTTTTTAAGCATTTCAGCAAATGAGAGCTGGGTTGTGGTGGTTCCCTCCACCGAAGCATACCCATCTCCCTGAGGTACGGTGTGTGTGTCTGGTATTGTGGAAGAGTCTCCTTTAGGCATCTTATCTCCTCCTTTGCTGCCCTTAGATCATCTTGCAGGTTGGCTACTGTCTCCCTCATTACCCTCAGTCCTTCACTGAATTCATTCCGCATTTGCTGGAGTACTTCCTTCATCCAGTCTTCCTGTTCCCCCCCATGCTCTGTGTTTGTTCCAGCTGCGATTGTCCTCCTGCGTTTGCCAACCCGAGTTCGTATCCCATCCATGATTTCCCTATGAGTGTGTGAGAAAGAGAGAGAGAGAGAGAGAGAGAGAGAGAGAGAGAGAGAGAGAGAGAGAGAGAGAGAGAGAGAGAGAGAGAGAGAGAGAGAGAGAGAGAGAGAGAGAGACAGAGAGAGAGAGAGAGAGAGAGAGAGAGAGAGAGAGAGAGAGAGAGAGAGAGAGAGAGAGAGAGAGAGAGAGAGAGAGAGAGAGAGAGAGAGAGAGAGAGAGAGAGAGAGAGAGAGAGAGAGAGAGAGAGAGAGAGAGAGAGAGAGAGAGAGAAAGAGAGAGAAAGAGAGAGAAAGAGAGAGAAAGAGAGAGAGAGAGAGAGAGAGAGAGAGAGAGAGAGAGAGAGAGAGAGAGAGAGAGAGAGAGAGGAGGTGTATGAGTGTATGAGGGGGAGGTGGAAGGTGGAAGTGAGGGAGGGGGTGGTGAGGGTGTGTGGGGGTGGATTAGTGAGGGAGGGTTCAGAGAGAGGTTGTGTGTGTGTGTGTGTGTGTGTGTGTGTGCGTACTCACCTAGTTGTACTCACCTAGTTGTGTTTGCGGGGGTTGAGCTCTGGCTCTTTGGTCCCGCCTCTCAACCGTCAATCAACAGGTGTACAGATTCCTGAGCCTATTGGGCTCTATCATATCTACACTTGAAACTGTGTATGGAGTCAGCCTCCACCACATTACTTCCTAATGCATTCCATTTGTCACCCACTCTGACACTAAAAAAGGTCTTTCTAATATCTCTGTGGCTCATTTGGGCACTCAGTTTCCACCTGTGTCCCCTTGTGTGTGTTCCCCTTGTGTTAAATACACTGTCTTTATCTACCCTATCAATTCCCTTCAGAATCTTGAATGTGGTGATCATGTCCCCCCTAACTCTTCTGTCTTCCAGCGAAGTGAGGTTTAATTCCCGTAGTCTCTCCTCGTAGCTCATACCTCTCAGCTCGGGAACTAGTCTGGTGGCAAACCTTTGAACCTTTTCCAGTTTAGTCTTATCCTTGACTAGATATGGACTCCATGCTGGGGCTGCATACTCCAGGATTGGCCTGACATATGTGGTATACAAAGTTCTGAATGATTCTTTACTCAAGTTTCTGAATGCCGTTCGTATGTTGGCCAGCCTGGCATATGCCGCTGATGTTATCAGCTTGATATGTGCTGCATGAGACAGGTCTGGCGTGATATCAACCCCAAGTCTTTTTCCTTCTCTGACTCCTGAAGAATTTCCTCTCCCAGATGATACCTTATATCTGGCCTCCTGCTCCCTACACCTATCTTCAATACATTACATTTGGTTGGGATAAACTCTAACAACCATTTGTTCGACCATTCCTTCAGCTTGCCTAGGTCTTCTTAAAGCATCAAACAGTCCTCTTCTGTTTTAGTCCTTCTCATAATATTTAGCATCGTCCGCAAACATTGAGAGAAATGAATCGATACCCTCTGGGAGATCATTTTCATGTATCAGAAACAAGATAGGACCGAGTACAGAGCCCTGTGGGACTCCACTGGTGACTTCACGCCAATCGGAGGTCTCACCCCTCACTGTAACTCTCTACTTCCTATTGCTTAGATACTCACTTACCACTGGAGCACCTTACCAGCTACACCTGCCTGTCTCTCCAGCTTATGTACCAGCCTCTTATGCAGTACTGTGTCAAAGGCTTTCCGACAATCCAAGAAAATGCAGTCCGCCCAGCCCTCTCTTTCTTGTTTAATCTGTGTTACCTGTTCATAGAATTCTATTAAGCCAGTCAGGCAAGATTTACCCTCCCTGAACCCATGTTGTCGATTTGTCACGAAGTCCCTTCTCTCCAGATGTGCTACCAGTTTTTTCTCTCACGATCTTCTCCATCACATTGCATGGTATACAAGTCAAGGACACTGGCCTATAGTTCAGTGCCTCTTGCCTGTCGCCCTTTTTGTATATTGGGACCACATTCGCCGTCTTCCATATTTCTGGTAGGTCTCCCGTCTCCAGTGACTTACTATACACTATGGAGAGTGGCAAGCAATGTGCCTCTGCACACTCTTTCAGTATCCTTGGTGAGATCCCATTTGGACCAACAGCCTTTCTAACATCCAGAGTCAACAGGTGTCTCTTGACCTCCTCTCTCGTAATTTCGAACTCTTCCAAGGCCGCCTGGTTTACCTCCCTTTCTCCTAGCACAGTGACCTCACCTTGTTCTATTGTGAAGACCTCCTGGAACCTCTTGTTGAGTTCTTCATACACCTCCCTTTCATTCTCTGCATACCTGTCCTCGCCTGTTTGAAGTTTCAATACCTGTTCTTTCAGTGTTGTTTTCCTTCTGATGTGACTGTGGAGTAGCTTTGGTTCGGTCTTGTCTTAGTTTGCTGTATCATTTTCAAAACTTTTCTCTGCTTCTCTTCTCACCCTGACATACTCATTCCTGGTTCTCTGGTATCTCTCTCTGCTTTCTGGTGTTCTGTTATTCCGGAAGTTCCTCCACGCCCTTTTGTTCAGTTTCTTCGCTTCCATACATGCCCTATTATACCATGGATTCTTCTGTTGCTTCTCGGATTTTTCCCTTTAGGCCGGTATGAGCCTGTTTACTGCCTCCTGACACTTTTGGGTAACATAGTCCATCATACCCTGTACAGACTTATCTCTGAGGTCTGTGTTCCAAGGTATTTCGCTTAGGAAACTTCTCATCTGTTCATAATTCCCCTTTCGGTATGCCAGCCTTTTGATTCCTAGTTCTTTTTTGGGGGAGATAAGTCCTAGCTCTACCAGGTACTCAAAGTTCAATACACTGTGGTCACTCATTCCCAAGGGCGCTTCCATCTTAACTTCCCTTATATCCCAATCATTTAGGGTAAATATCAAATCAAGCATTGCTGGTTCATCTTCTCCTCACATTCTTGTTGGTTCCTTGAGGTGCTGGCTTAGAAAGTTTCTTGTTGCCATGTCCAGCAGCTTAGCTCTCCATGTTTCTGGCCCTCCATGCGGTTCTCTGTTCTCCCAATCTATCTTCCCATGGTTGAAGTCTCCCATGATTAGTAGTCCAGATCCATTCCTGCTAGCAACAGAAGCTGCTCTCTCCATTATGTTAATGGTGGCCATATTGTTTCTATCATATTCCTGATTGGGTCTTCTGTCATTTGGTGGCGGATTATATATGACTACGACTATAATTTTTTGCCCTCCAGTTGTTATTGTACCTATTATGTAGTCACTGAAACCTTCACATCCCTGAACAACCAACTCCTAGAAATCCCAGCCTTTTCTTACCAGCAGAGCTACACCACCCCCACCTCTTCCTTCTCTCTCTTTCCTCATAACATAATAGTCCTGTGAGAACACTGCATTTGTTATTGTTTTTGTCAGCTTTGTTTCTGTGAGAGCTATTATGTCTGTTATGTGTGTGTGTGTGTGTGTGTGTGTGTGTGTGTGTGTGTGTGTGTGTGTGTGTGTGTGTGTGTGTGTGTGTGTGTGTGTGTGTGTGTGTGTGTGTGTGTGTGTGTGTGTGTGTGTGTGTGTGTGTGTGTGTGTGTGTGTGTGTGTGTGTGTGTGTGTGTGTGTGTGTGTGTGTGTGTGTGTGTGTGTGTGTGTGTGTGTGTGTGTGTGTGTGTGTGTGTGTGTGTGTGTGTGTGTGTGTGTGTGTGTGTGTGTGTGTGTGTGTGTGTGTGTGTGTGTGTGTGTGTGTGTGTGTGTGTGTGTGTGTGTGTGTGTGTGTGTGTGTGTGTGTGTGTGTGTGTGTGTGTGTGTGTGTGTGCGCGTGGGTGCGTGCGTGCGTGCGTGCGTGCGTGCGTATGTGTGTACTCACCTAGTTGTGTTTGCGGGGGTTGAGCTCTGGCTCTTTGGTCCCGCCTCTCAACCGTCAATCAACAGGTGTACAGATTCCAGAGCCTACTGGGCTCTATCATATCTACACTTGAAACTGTGTATGGAGTCAGCCTCCACCACATCACTTCCTAATGCATTCCATTTGTCAATCACTCTGACACTAAAAAAGTTCTTTCTAACATCTCTGTGGCTCATTTGGGCACTCAGTTTCCACCTGTGTCCCCTTGTGCGTGTTCCCCTTGTGTTAAATAGACTGTCTTTATCTACCCTATCAATTCCCTTCAGTATCTTGAATGTGGTGATCATGTCCCCCCTAACTCTTCTGTCTTCCAGCGAAGTGAGGGTTTAATTCCCGTAGTCTCTCCTCGTAGCTCATACCTCTCAGCTCGGGTACTAGTCTGGTGGCAAACCTTTGAACCTTTTCCAGTTTAGTCTTATCCTTGACTAGATATGGACTCCATGCTGGGGCTGCATACTCCAGGATTGGCCTGACATATGTGGTATACAAAGTTCTGAATGATTCTTACTCAAGTTTCTGAATGCCGTTCATATGTTGGCCAGCCTGGCATATGCCGCTGATGTTATCCGCTTGATATATGCTGCAGGAGACAGGTCTGGCGTGATATCAACCCCCAGTTCTTTTTCCTTCTCTGACTCCTGAAGAATTTCCTCTCCCAGATGATACCTTGTATCTGGCCTCCTGCTCCCTACACCTATCTTCATTACATTACATTTGGTTGGGTTAAACTCTAACAACCATTTGTTCGACCATGTGTGTGTGTGTGTGTGTGTGTACTCACCTAATTGTACTCACCTAATTGTGCTTGCGGGGGTTGAGCTTTGGCTCTTTGGTCCCGCCTCTCAACTGTCAATCAACTGGTGTAGAGATTCCTGAGCCTACTGGGCTCTATCATATCTACATTTGAAACTGTGTATGGAGTCAGCCTCCACCACATCCCTTCCTAGTGCATTCCATTTATTAACTACTCTGACACTGAAAAAATTCTTTCTAACGTCTCTGTGGCTCATCTGGGTAATAAGTTTCCACCTGTGTCCCCTTGTTCGTGTCCCACCCGTGCTGAAGAGTTTGTCTTTGTCCACCCTGTCAATTCCCCTGAGAATTTTGTAGGTGGTTATCATGTCTCCCCTTACTCTTCTGTTTTCCAGGGATGTGAGGTTCAGCTCCTTTAGCCTTTTCTCGTAGCTCAATCCTCTCGGTTCCGGGACGAGCCTGGAGGCATACCGCTGAATCTTCTCTAACTTTGTCTTGTGTTTAACTAGGTATGGACTCCAGGCTGGAGCTGCATACTCCAGGATTGGTCTTACATAAGTGGTATACAGTGTTCTGAAAGATTCCTTACACAAGTTTCTGAAGGCAGTTCTTATGTTGGCCAGTCTAGCATATGCCGCTGATGATATTCTTTTGATGTGGGCCTCTGGGGACAGATTCGGTGTGATATCAACCCCCAGATCCTTCTCTCTATTTGATTCTTGCAGGATTTCCCCTCCCAGATGATACCTTGTGTTCAGCCTCCTGCTCCCTTCGCCTAATTTCATCACCTTACACTTTCCAGAGTTGAACTTCAGCAGCCATTTTCTAGACCATTCCTCCAGTTTATCCAGGTCATCCTGTAGTCTCTGTCTATCTTCATCCGTCTTGATTCTTCTCATAATTTTTGCATCATCAGCAAACATCGAGAGGAATGAGTCTATACCCTCTGGAAGATCGTTCACATATATTAGAAACAGGATGGGTCCAAGTACTGAGCCCTGTGGGACTCCGCTGGTGATATCTCGCCACTCTGATGTCTTCCCCTCACCGTTACTCGCTGTTTCCTGTTGCTTAAGTATTCCCTTATCCACTGGAGCACCTTCCCTTTTACTCCTGCCTGTTGCTCCAACTTTTTTAATAGCCTTTTATGGGGTACTGTGTCAAAGGCTTTTTGGCAATCCAGGAAAATGCAGTCGGCCCACCCTTCTCTTTCCTGCCTAATTTTCGTTGCCTGGTCATAAAATTCTATTAAACCTGTGAGGCACGATTTACCATCTCTGAACCCTTGTTGGTGGTGCGTTACAAAGTTATTTTCCTCCAGATGCTCTACGAGCCTTTTCCTCACGATCTTCTCCAGCACCTTGCATGGTATACAAGTTAAGGAAACTGGCCTGTAATTCAGTGCCTCTTGCCTGTCACCCTTTTTGTATATTGGGACCACGTTAGCTGTCTTCCAACTTTCTGGTAAGTCTCCTGTTTCCAGTGACCTGTTATACACCATAGAGAGTGGCACACTTAGTGCTTCTGCACCTTCCTTTAGTATCCATGGTGAGATTCTATCAGGCCCAACAGCCTTTGTCACATCTAGCTCCAGCAGACACCTTTTGACCTCATCACTGGTGAGGTCAAATTCCTCCAAGGTTGCTTGGTTTGCCGCCTCCTCATTTAGTGCAGGGGCTTCTCCTTGTTCTATTGTGAAGACCTCCTGGAATCTCTTGTTGAGTTCTTCACAACCCTCCTTGTCATTCTCTGTGTATCTGTTCTCCCCTTTCCGCAGCTTCATCACTTGTTCCTTCACTGCTGTTTTCCTCCTGATATGGCTGTGGAGCAGCTTTGGTTGGGTCTTGGCTTTACTCGCGATGTCATTTTCAAACTGTCTCTCTGCTGCTCTCCTCACTCTGATGTACTCATTTCTGGCCCTCTGGTATCTCTCCCTGCTCTCTGGTGTTCTGTTATTTCTGTAGTTTCTCCATGTTCTTTTACTCAATTGTTTCGCTACCTTACATTCCTGGTTGAACCATGGGTTTTTCTGTTGTTTTTCGTTTTTCTCCTTTTGGACGGGGATAAACCTGTCTGCAGCTTCCTGGCACTTTTGGGTGACAATATCCATCATGACCTGCACATTCTTGTCTCTAAGTTCTGTTTCCCATGGTATTCCCCTGAGGAAGTTCCTCATCTCGTCATATTTTCCTCTTCGGTTATCTTGCGGTTATCTTGAGATGATTTCGGGGCTTTTTTAGTGTCCCCGCGGCCCGGTCCTCGACCAGGCCTCCACCCCCAGGAAGCAGCCCGTGACAGCTGACTAACACCCAGGTACCTATTTTACTGCTAGGTAACAGGGGCATAGGGTGAAAGAAACTCTGCCCATTGTTTCTCGCCGGCGCCTGGGATCGAACCCAGGACCACAAGATCACAAGTCCAGCGTGCTGTCCGCTCGGCCGACCGGCTCCCGGTAATTCAGTCTTTTCCCCTCCACTCCCATCCTTGGATAGGTTATCCCTACCTCCACCAAGTACTCAAAAGTCAGTACACTGTGGTCACTCATTCCTATGGGGGCTTCAACTTTGTGTGTGTGTGTGTGTGTACTCACCTAATTGTGCTTGCGGGGGTTGAGCTCTGGCTCTTTGGTCCCGCCTCTCAACCGTCAATCAACTGGTGTACAGATTCCTGAGCCTATTGGGCTCTGTCATATCTACATTTGAAACTGTGTATGGAGTCAGCCTCCACCACATCACTTCCTAATGCATTCCATCCGTTAACTACTATGACACTGAAAAAGTTCTTTCTAACGTCTCTGTGGCTCATTTGGGTACTCAGCTTCCACCTGTGTCCCCTTGTTCGCGTCCCACCAGTGTTGAATAGTTCATCCTTGTTTACCCGGTCGATTCCCCTGAGGATTTTGTAGGTTGTGATCATGTCCCCCCTTACTCTTCTGTCTTCTAGTGTCGTAAGGTGCATTTCCCGCAGCCTTTCCTCATAACTCATGCCTCTTAGTTCTGGGACTAGTTTAGTAGCATTCCTTTGGACTTTTTCCAGCTTCGTCTTGTGCTTGACAAGGTACGGGCTCCATGCTGGGGCCGCATACTCCAGGATTGGTCTTACATATGTGGTGTACAAGATTCTGAATGATTCCTTACACAGGTTCCTGAACGCCGTTCTGATGTTAGCCAGCCTCGCATATGCCGCAGACGGTATTCTCTTTATGTGGGCTTCAGGAGACAGGTTTGGTGTGATATCAACTCCTAGATCTTTCTCTCTGTCTGTTTCATTAAGTACTTCATCTCCTATTCTGTATCCTGTGCCTGGCCTCCTGTTTCCACTGCCTAGTTTCATTACTGTGCATTTACTCGGGTTGAATTTCAACAGCCATTTCTTGGACCATTCACTCAGTCTATCCAGGTCATCTTGTAGCCTCCTACTATCATCCTCTGTTTCAATCCTCCTCATAATTTTTGCATCGTCGGCAAACATTGAGAGGAACGAATCTATACCCTCTGGGAGATCATTTACATATATACCAGAAACAGTATAGGTCCAAGGACTGACCCCTGCGGGACTCCACTTGTGACGTCTCGCCAATCTGAGACCTCACCCCTCACACAGACTCGTTGTCTCCTGATGCTTAGGTACTCCTCTATCCACCGGAGTACCTTCCCTCTCACTCCAGCCTGCATCTCCAACTTTCGCACTAGCCTCTTGTGTGGCACTGTATCAAAGACTTTCTGACAATCCAAAAATATGCAGTCTGCCCACCCTTCTCTTTCTTGCCTTATTTTTGTTGCCTGGTCGTAGAATTCAAGTAACCCTGTGAGGCAGGACCTGCCATCCCTGAACCCATGTTGATGCTGTGTTACAAAGTTCCTTCGCTCCAGATGCTCCACTAGTTTTTTTCGCACAATCTTCTCCATCAGCTTGCATGGTATGCAGGTTAGGGACACTGGCTAGGCTGTGTGTGTGTGTGTGCGTGCGTGTGTACTCACCTATTTGTGCTTGCAGGATCGTGCATTGATTCTTGGATGCCGCCTTTCCAGCCATCAGTTGTTTACAGCAATGACTCCTGTCCCATTTCCCTATCATGCCTAATTTTAAAAGTATGAATAGTGTTTGTTTCCACAACTTGTTCCCCAAGTGCATTCTATTTTTCCACTACTCTCACGCTAAAAGAAAACTTCCTAACATCTCTGTGACTCATCTGAGTTTCCAGTTTCCACCCATGTCCCCTCGCTCTGTTATTATTACGTGTGAACATTTCATCTATTTCCACTTTGTCAATTCCCCTGTGTATTTTTATATGTTCCTATCATATCTCCTCTCTCCCTTCTTTTCTCTATTGTCGTAAGGTTCAGTTCCCTCAGACGCTCTTCATATCCCATCCCTCGTAACTCTGGGACAAGCCTCGTCGCAAACCTCTGAACCTTTTCCAGTTTCCTTATGTGTTTCTTCAGGTGGGGGCTCCACGATGGCGCGGCATTCTCTAAGATTGGTCTCACATAGGCAGTATAAAGCGCCCTAAAATCCTCCTCACTTAGATTTCTGAATGAAGTTCTAATTTTCGCCAGTGTAGAGTACGCTGCTGTCGTTATCCTATTTATATGTGCCTCAGGAGTTAGATTAGGTGTCACATCCACTCCCAGGTCTCTTTCTCGAATCGTTACAGGTAGGCAGTTCCCCTTCATTGTGTACTGTCCCTTTGGTCGTCTATCACCTGATCCCATTTCCATAACTTTACATTTACTGGTGTTGAACTCCAGTAGCCATTTCCCTGACCATCTCTGCAACCTGTTTAAGTCCTCTTGGAGGATCCTACAATCCTTATCTGTCACAACACTTCTCATTAATTTTGCGTCATCCGCAAACATTGACATGTATGATTCATCTCCTGACAACATATCATTTACGTAAATTAGAAAGAGGATTGGTCCCAGCACCGATCCTTGAGGTACTCCACTCGCTACTGTTCGCCAGTCCGACTTCTCGCCCCTTCCCATTACCCTCTGGCTCCTTCCTGTTAGGTAGTTCCTCACCCATGCTAGGGCCTTTCCGCTTACTCCTGCTTGCCTCTTAAGTTTGTATAGCAGTCTCATGTGTGGTACTGTATCAAAGGCCTTTTGGCAGTCAAGAAATATGCTGTCTGCCCAGCCTTCTCTGTCCTGCCTTAATCTTGTTACTTTGTCATAGAATTCTAAAAGGCTTGTTAGGCATGATTTCCCTGTCCAGAATCCATGTTGGTGCTAGTTTACAAACCCAATGCTCTCCAGTTGCTCAACAAGTCTTAGCCTAATTATTCTTTCAAGTATTTTGCAGGGGATGCTTGTCAGTGATACGGGTCTGTAGTTAAGTGCCTCCTCCCTATCACCTTTCTTGAAGATCGGCACGACATTTGCCTTCTTCCAGCAACTGGGCAATTCTCCCGACGTAAGTGATTCATTAAAGATCATTGCCAGAGGCATGCTGAGAGCCTGCGCTGCCTCTTTTAGTATCGACGGTGATACTTTGTCTGGTCCAACCGCTTTAGTTTCATCCAGTGTTGTCAACTGTTTCATTACCTCATTTGTGTGTGTGTGTGTGTGTGTGTGTGTGTGTGTGTGTGTGTGTGTGTGTGTGTGTGTGTGTGTGTGTGTGTGTGTGTGTGTGTGTGTGTGTGTGTGTGTGTGTGTGTGTGTGTGTGTGTGTGTGTGTGTGTGTGTGTGTGTGTGTGTGTGTGTATTTTGGGGGTGGGGGCGGGTGGTGGTGGATACCCTTGGTAAGCGAGAGTTTTTTTTTTCTACCACAGACGTGGCCACACATTTACAATGCTAACCAGCATATATACATTTTCTTCTGTCCTCCATGGACAAGGTTAGAGAAGTGTTAAACATATAGACAAGTGAATTTTGTGGAGTCCACCTCGTGGTGCCAGAACCCACCCCATAGGCCCACTTCCCCTGTGCCCACCGTGTGTGTGTGTGCTTACTACCAAATTGGTTTCCAACAAGTGTAATAGGGGAATGTGGATCGAGAAATTAGTAATAGAGAAAGTGAATACTATTGCAAGTCGGAAATAAAGCAGAAAATCCCTTATTGTAATACTAGCGAATTAATATATTGTCGTGACGCTGAACCCCGGTTCATTCTGAACACAGCGATTACACAACACATAACACCTTGCCTCAGACCGTTACTACCACCTATACTCCTACACACACCAGACCCTTGAGGCGTACCACTAGGTTTGTACTGGAACACAATGAATGAACATATGGAAGGTATTTAAAGGCCGTCGGGTTTTGCCATTTAATTACAAAGAATAGACTCTGACAAATAAATACATATTAACATACTCTATTAGGTCAATACACTTCCAATACCCATAGACCACTTGACCTCCGCGATCACCACCCACACTCGTAACTTCCGCCTAAGTCCCTAATACGGAATGATTACTACAACGCTCCACACCCGGTTAGTCTTTCATTCGATACTCACATACTGCAGACTTAACTTCGTCACTAAGATCACATCAGGCTCTCGCATAGCTGTCTGCTACACTTCGCTGCTGCCACAAACGGAGATCCAGAGGACTTGTCAGTTCCACTCCCACAATCAGACTGACTCCAGTCAGCCATGGCCTCAAACATTTCACCCCGCCTCTCAAGGAAGGTATAATCCGATTAATCTTATCCCTAGAGCGGTAACCTTGATCCTAGAAGCCTGACGAAGAATAATTCCTCTTTCCAGGAATTATTAATTTGGCTAAACAGCTTCGGTCTTAATCCATTGACCTTTCTTAGACATGTGATCCATAGTCTGTCTACTTACATGTACTTCCAATCATCATTCGTTAAGTGTTGTAGTAATGATCCTCTAGCTAATAATTCCTACTAACTTGTGAATTACAACACCACTCCCCTCCTTAAACACGCATATGTCCCCATATGCATCATTGCAATGGTTCCATTAGTGCAAGGACCTGGAGGATGCACCCACCATATGTGTACAACTAAAAAATCATCCAATCAGTTCATCATACACACGATGAAATAAATTAAAATTTTCCCCGACATGACTCACAACACTTCTCCAACATATACATTATATTCACATCATAGCACAGGTTAAATAGTCTGTAATAATTTTTCCCATCTCCAACAATGTACATATACCTAAACTGCTGACATATGATTACATACAAACATAACCATAAAATTACATGGACCAGAATGCTGGCACTTAAACATAAATGACACTAGTCATTAATATATATACTACACATATATATCTAAGGTTCTTCATCCTTAGTAACAAGTTAATAATAATTTAACATCTTGCTCTGTACTGTTGACATAAGGGCTTACAATGATCACGCAATGTTTCACTGGCCTCCTCCACAATTGGCAGCATCACTTCTCTTGTCTTCGTGTCCCATGGTTGCTAGGTCATAGATCCTCCATGACCCAGACAAAACCCAGGCTGTCCAGCCTGGTGAATGTTGTCAATGTCCCATTGTTGCTCTGAGCTAACGTGATCCTGGCCTCTAGAGCAACGGAGATTCCTACACCAGGGTCATGTTCCCTCGGGTCTGTGCTGACGTCTCGTTCCAGGGCACCAACCCCAGAACGCTGTAGATCCCTCACAGCTCTCTGGTCTAGGCCCATCCGCCCAGAGTGTGTCCACCTGTATTCACACCTTCCCGACCGCTGTACCTGCAAAATATTTCCTTGGAGCCCCCTGTATCCCATTATTACATAACCCCCTCGGCTCCTTACTCTCTCCCCGTATATAGCCTGAGCGCAGCTGCAAAACCATTGCAGCTGGCCCTTATCCCTGCTTTGATGTCAGGGGCCGAATTTCGCCTATAACGTCACGTTGGCTTCCCTTCCTCCCCCTTTTTTTCTAGAATTACTGAGTGTAGCCTCATAGCTTCCCTTCTACTCTACCTGAAGCTCTGTGACATGATCCCGGGGGACCTTCTCATGCCTAACACTCAGTAATGGTGCCGATGAGGTAATATACAGTATATACATACACATACATTATCACAATAAATACCTCATTAAAATAATTTCACAACTAATGTCACTAAAGCATCATACTGCCACTGGCTCGCTTCTAGCGAGATTCCTGTAACAACTTAATTAATGAGAGATTAGTATATCTACTCGGTTCGCCCACTGCAACCACCAACACCTGAAATTTGAAATTCTACCTTATAATCTTATCCATAAGACTTACCCACTCCGACTTAATTAATGAAAATTTTAATGAAAATAATGAATTTTTATTAGTATTTTATGAGTCTTGCTAGAGATATCGACTTGACTCGCCTACTGCAGCCACCAACTCCTGCAATTATCCACATTTCATCTTATCCATAAGACTTACCCACTCCGACACACCATCACCTCTGGTCATCCCAACCACTGATGACCTCAATATAACGCCACACATCCCTACAACCACTTCCTGCGTCCTAACGCACCGACCTTGCTACGCCGATACTCACCTTACCGACCACTACCTGGCGCCCCTGCGCCACCATATACTCCACAACACCACACTCCATACCAGGCGTCCAAACGCCACTACACTACACCACCCAATGGCGTCCCCAATGCCCTCAACACAACACCCGGCGTCCCAAACGCCCTCAACACAACACCTGGCGTCCCCAACGCCATCAACACAACACCTGGCGTCCCCAATGCCCTCAACACAACACATGGCGTCCCCAACGCCCTCAACACAACACCTGGCGTCCCCAACGCCCTCAACACAACACACGGCGTCCCCAACGCCATCAACACAACACACGGCGTCCCCAACGCCATCAACACCACACACGGCGTCCCCAACGCCCTCAACACAACACACGGCGTCCCCAACACAACACCTGGCGTCCCGAACGCCATCAACACAACACACGGCGTCCCCAACGCCATCAACACAACACACGGCGTCCCCAACGCCCTCAACACAACACACGGCGTCCCCAACGCCCTCAACACAACACCCGGCGTCCCCAACGCCATCAACACAACACACGGCGTCCCCAACGCCATCAACACAACACACGGCGTCCCCAACGCCCTCAAAACAACACACGGCGTCCCCAACGCCCTCAACACAACACACGGCGTCCCCCAACACCATTACCACCACAGGTATATGCCTTGCGCCAGAGCGCATCAAAACACCACGAGATGTCACCACCAGACGCCACACACACTCCCTTTTCTCTCGTAAACCCTTAATTACCTGACCAACACTCGTCAGGCATAATTTCTTGTGTAGTGGCCACCCGCCACACTCTACCACCTGCGTTAACATACTTCAACGCTAATGTCTACAATACACCCGGTGTTACAACAACCAGTAATGCTACACATGCTACACCTTGGCGCTACAATGCCAACAATGTCATGCACTATACTACATCCATAATATCAACAGTCAAAACATGCACATTTCACTACAGTAAATACTATGCATTACGCTGGCGTTTAATAAGCCACTACACGTGCATTACACTACATAACCCGGCGTACAAACGCCAATACACAACCATGCACTACACTTGGCGTCCAAAAACCAATACACAACCATGCACTACTCCCGGCGCCACACACCCCCACCAACGGGACACGCTCCATAATGCTACCTGCACCCACTAAAAATCTCCATGGCCCTCTCCAGGGTACACTAGACGGTGAACCCCAGACGTCAAATTATGCGTCGCTCGCTATGCCAAGGCGTCCATAATTCACTGCGCCTATTTTCTGTATCTACACCTGACAACGCCAGAACTCGCACAGTACTTTAGGTAATATTTCATTATCCTTAAAATATTCGATTTACACTTTACATGAAATTTAATTAACTTTAAATTACGTAGTTTTCACGCTTAATTTCACCTTAGCAACGGTTTCTCACTATTTCCGCCTTACCAACGATATGAAACAAGCTCCAAGGTGCGGCTCGCTTGGCCCACCCATCTCTTGGCCAGCACATGGCCGCACATGGCCCACGCTGGCCCACATTCACCCGCGCTAGTTTACCTCGCCACGCTGTATAATCCGCACTACGAACACTGTATAATCCGCACTACGAACACTGTATAATCCGCACTACGAACACTATATAATCCGCACTACGAACACTGTATAATCCGCACTACGAACGCTGTATAATCCACACTACGAACACTGTATAATCCGCACTACGAACACTGCACTTGTTTTGGATCCCGATGCTTCAGTGGTCCAGACTTGCCTCTTAGCCGTCTCTCGTTGCGGGAATCTGGAAAGAAAGAAATAAACCCCATATGTGCCCCACAATTGCCTAGTCCCTTTAATTAACTAACTTTTCTGGCCTGGTCTCACCTGACCCTTCTTTCCTCCGTCTAGTAACCACCATTCTCACCACATCCCGACGTCTACCATTTCCCGAACATTCCCTCACCAACTAAACCAGAACCACACTTCCTTCATCTCGCACAGTGTTCCAAAACCTGTTTGCGCTGCCACCAAATATGTCGTGACGTTAACCCCGGTTCATTCCGAACACAGCGATTACACAACACATAACACCTTGCCTCAGCAACCGTTACTACCACCTATACTCCTACACACACCAGACCCTTGAGGCGTACCACTTGGTTTGTACTGGAACACAATGAATGAACATATGGAAGGTATTTAAAGGCCGTCGGGTTTTGTCATTTAATTACAAAGAATAGACTCTGACAGATAAATACATATTAACATACTCTATTAGGTCAATACACTTCCAATACCCATAGACCACTTGACCTCCGCGATCACCACCCACACTCGTAACTTCCGCCTAAGTCCCTAATACGGAATGATTACTACAACGCTCCACACCCGGTTAGTCTTTCATTCGATACTCACATACTGCAGACTTAACTTCGTCACTAAGATCACATCAGGTTCTCGCATAGCTGTCTGCTACACTTCACTGCTGCCGCAAACGGAGATCCAGAGGACTTGTCAGTTCCACTCCCACAATCAGACTGACTCCAGTCAGCCATGGCCTCAAACATTTCACCCCGCCTCTCAACGAAGGTATAATCCGATTAACCTTATCCCTAGAGCGGTAACCTTGATCCTAGAAGCCTGACGAAGAATAATTCCTCTTTCCAGGAATTATTAATTTGGCTAAACAGCTTCGGTCTTAATCCATTGACCTTTCTTAGATATGTGATCCATAGTCTGTCTACTTACATGTACTTCCAATCATCATTCGTTAAGTGTTGTAGTAATGATCCTCTAGCTAATAATTCCTACTAACTTGTGGATTACAACAATATCAGTGTTATAACCTAAGTAACTGGCAACTGAGTGCCTCCAGCCGCGGCCTGGGACAACAACGTGTCAACTGTACAGCCTCTGGGACCCTCACCCTCGACCGTGCGATATAAGTACTGACCATACAGTAAAACTAATAAACATATATATTATTACAAATATAAGATATACATATAATATTATAAATATATAGATATATATATATATAACAAAACAAGGCAAAATGGGAGCAAATAAACAAATTTGTGGCCACTGTAACAACTCCTTAAAGTCGAAGGTAACGGGAATTGAATGTTATATCTGTAAGACTAGATTTCATTCGGCTTGTACAGGAGTGAGTAACACTACGGCACTGAGAGCTGGTCACTTGCTCTGGGTGTGTAAAAATGACCTGCCAGCTTCGAATATCCTAAAAAACCTTCTAGATAACATGACGCATGAACGGAAAACATCATTCATTGGAAGCCTACCAGCCATCCAGAAGGAGTGGGAAAGGAACAACAACAATTCTAATATACCAGGGGCGGAGGCTATAGTCAGGGATGAAACTGAGGCTGAAACTCAGGAAGTTGTAAACTCTGACTCAGTAGGCCCGGATGTAGATGACAGTAAACTAGAAAGTGTAACAGACAGCACTGACAGCTCGATAGGTACAGACACTACGACGGTTCCCGATAGAGCAATTCAGAACAGAAGGACAGACTTATGCAAATTTTATGCAAAGGGCATATGCAGACATAGGTATGCTGGTAATAAGAAAGGATTAGAATGCAGTTACCAACATCCCAAAATTTTTTTAAATATGCTTAGGAAAGGTGAGTGTCGATTTGGATCAATATGTAGGTTTTTCCATCCTGACATGTGCCAAACCTCACTGGAGGACAGAAAATGCTATGACCTCAGCTGTCCACATTTTCACGTGAAAGGCACGGAACGCTACATAAAGAGTGGCAAGCAGGATAATGAATTTGGAGGAAACTCTATAAATTTTTTATACCAGTCCGAAAGAGAATTCAAAAGGAGGAGCATGGAAAGTGTATGGAACTGGATGCCAGATCCACTTGCATTCCAGAATTAGATACAATTACACACCGAAAGGGAACTACAACTACGACAGGCAACTGCCCTACAACAATCAGTACTGGTCAGAACAAACTCATTATGTCCACGCATAATGGGCTTGCCGAAAGAGTCTCCCATTCAAACTATCACTAATAGAGTAACCTCATTCATCTTTGCCAACATACAAGGACTGAAAACAAGAACAAACAACAAAGTACAGTTCATAAATGGCCTCCTCACGGAGTCAAATGCAGTATTTGCAGCTTTCACAGAAACCCATGTAGGGGAATTGTTGGACAGTGAGATCTGGATTCCAGGATATAACCTATAAAGGTGTGATAGGAAAATTAGGTCACATAGAGGAGTGGGTCTGTATATTAGGGAAGACCTTGTATGCTTGGAGCTCCTAAACGTTACAAATGAGGTGGTAGAGGTACTGGGATTAAAAATAGAGAAAACAAATTTAGTGATTATTCTAATATACAAACCGCCAGATGCAACGGCTGAGGAATTCACAGAACAGATAAACAAAATAGAGAATAGCCTTGATAATTTGGAGAACCCGATACCTGATATTATCTTCCTAGGTGACTTCAACTTCCCTAGTCTCAGGTGGAAAATAGCAAACAATAATATTATACCAGGAAATCTATCGGGACCTAACCAACCACAGATTAGAGAACTACTTAGATTTTGTGACAAATTTTCACTCAATCAGCAGATATTGGAGACAACGAGAAATGAAAATATTTTAGATCTGGTCTTTACGAACAATGAAGACATTATCAGAGACATTACGATATCAGATATCACATACTCAGATCACAAGCTCATTGAAGTGCAAACGACCATCAATACTCAGAATTGACCTAAAACGTTGATAAAGCGAGAGGGGCTATTCAGTAAATTCAATTTTAATAATAAAAGGATAGACTGGGAGATAATAAACAGGGAACTTACAAACAATCCATGTGAAAATGTTCTAAATAATACAAGTCCTACAGAAGGAATAGAAAAACTGACTTCGGAAGCGTATCAAGTCTGTCTGAAACATGTTCCTTTGAGGAAAGCCAGAAAGAGATCCAACGTAGAAAGAGAACGCAGACGACACTATAAACGCAGGAAACAAATAACGGAACTGCTTCTGCAGACACGAATTTCCCGTCAAAGAAGGAATAATTTAAATAGGGAGATTGAAGAAATCGAGCGGAAATTGAAACACTCATATGAAACTGAAGCAAGGCAGTTAGAACAGACAGCAATTCAGAAAATAAAGAAAAATCCAAAATATTTCTTCACATATGTGAAATCAAAAGCAAAAACCACTGCCAGTATTGGACCTATTCGTACAAGTGAAGGTTCGTACATGGAGGATGACAAAGAAATTAGTGAAATCCTAATAAAGCAGTATGAGGACATGTTTTGCACTCCAATAAACAACATGAAAGTGGAAGATCCAGACAATTTCTTTATGCGGGATTTTCAAACCCCTGTAAATATAACTGATATCAACACGAGCGCACTAAATTTTGAAAGAGAAATTGAAAACATGCCCATGCACTCGGCCCCAGGTCCAGACTCATGGAATTCAATATTTATAAAGAAATGCAAAGTGCCGGTAGCACAGGCACTCAGTATAGTGTGGAGGAAGAGCTTGGACACGGGGGAGATACCAGATGCACTTAAAGTAGCAGACATAGCCCCTCTACACAAGGGAGGGAGCAAAGCATTGGCAAAGAATTATAGACCAGTTGCACTAACATCGCACATCATAAAAGTATTTGAGAGAGAATTAGGAGTCAGGTCACCAATTTCATGGAGACCAATGACCTTCACAACCCAGGCCAACATGGATTTCGAGCGGGAAGATCGTGCCTCTCACAGCTACTTGAGCACTACGACAAAGTCACTGAGGCATTAGAAGAAAAACAGAATGCTGATGTGATATACACGGACTTCGCAAAGGCTTTCGATAAATGTGACCATGGCGTGATAGCACACAAAATGAAGTCAATGGGAATAACCGGTAAAGTAGGACGCTGGATACTCAGTTTTCTGTCAAACAGGACTCAGCGAGTAACGGTCAACCATATAAAATCTAGTCCAAGTGCAGTTAAAAGCTCTGTACCTCAGGGCACAGTTCTTGCACCGCTGCTTTTCCTTATTCTCATATCAGATATAGACATAAATACAAGTCACAGCTTCGTATCATCCTTTCCAGATGACACAAAAATCAGTATGAAAATTATCTCGGCTGAAGACACTGAAAAACTTCAAGCTGATATTAATAAAGTTTTCGACTGGGCATCAGGAAAATAACATGATGTTTAACAGTGATAAATATCAGGTACTCAGGTACGGTAAAAATGAGGACCTTAAACATAATACAGAGTACAAAACACAATCAAATGTACCCATAGTAGGAAAACAGCATGTAAAGGATTTGGGAATAATAATGTCTGACGACCTAACGTTTAAGGAGCACAACCAAGCAAATATTGCGACAGCCAGAAAAATGATAGGATGGATTACGAGAACTTTCAAATCCAGGGATCCCATCACAATGGTTGTACTCTTCAAGTCACTTGTGTTGTCCCGTCTTGAGTACTGCTCAGTACTCACTTCCCCCTTCAGAGCAGGAGAGATTGCTGAAATAGAGGGAATACAGAGAACATATACGGCACGCATAGACGCAATAAAGCACCTAAATTATTGGGATCGTCTCAAAGCTCTCCAAATGTACTCACTAGAAAGAAGACGAGAGAAATATCAAATAATATACACCTGGAAGATACTGGAGGGCCAAGTACCAAATCTACACAGTAAAATAACCACGTACTGGAGTGAACGATATGGAAGAAAATGCAGAATAGAACCAGTGAAGAGCAGAGGGGCCATAGGCACAATCAGAGAACACTGTATAAACATCAGAGGTCCGTGGTTGTTCAACGTCCTCCCAGCAAGCATAAGAAATATTGCCGGAACAACCGTGGACATCTTCAAGAGGAAACTAGATTTATTCCTCCAAGG
Source organism: Procambarus clarkii (assembly GCF_040958095.1). Classification (NCBI taxonomy): domain Eukaryota; kingdom Metazoa; phylum Arthropoda; class Malacostraca; order Decapoda; family Cambaridae; genus Procambarus; species Procambarus clarkii. Next base: position 25,621,910 of record NC_091227.1, read on the forward strand.
AGTGCCGGACCAACCGGGCTGTGGTAGGTATGTGGGCCTGCGGGCCGCTCCAAGCAACAGCCTGGTGGACCCAACTCTCACAAGTCAAGCCTGGCCTCGGGCCGGGCTTGGGGAGTAGAAGAACTCCCAGAACCCCATCAACCAGGTATCAACCAGGTATAGTTCAAGGGTTTATTGAACACTCAACCACAGAAGGGGATTCGGTGCTTTAAAAAGCTAAGCTAACCTACATACGTAAATACATAGATACACAGATTTACGTATGCCCTACATAAAGTGTTTGATGTGTCTTTTACATAATGTCATTAATGTACGTTCACAAAGGTGAAATGTAATTCTGATCAGCTTCCATATATGCTTTATACCCATACATATACATACACACACACATTTACATACATATATACACACACATGCATTCACATACATTTGTCTCATTTACTCAGACAGCAGGCTAGGATAGCTGATAAAGAAACTAGTGTGCAATTAAGCACTTAATTACTAAAGATGATGAAGGTGCTTTTACAAGCTCAGGTTATATAGTTACATCATATATATACATTGTATAATTATATTATAAGCGAGAGTGGCAGGTAACCTTAGACGTTCTGTGGTCAACAGGGGGAGGGGAAGGTCAAACCCACCCTCCAACATCTGGGCATAATACCAGCAGCCTCCACAACACTTCCCCAGCCTCCAGCTGAGGCTTGTAGATGCCTCATCTAACCTCACTTATGTCACACATTAACCTACAATTTCTGTGATATTTAAACTCCTCATCACAGTGGCGTCTCACCAATATAAACTGTATTGGATTTTGTCCCGAAATAGCAATATGCTGACTGGACGTTTATGTATGTATGTATGTATGTATGTATGTATGTATGTATGTATGTATGTATGTATGTATGTATGTATGTATGTATGTATGTATGTATGTATGTATGTATGTATATATGTATGTATGTATGTATGTATGTATGTATGTATGTATGTATGTATGTATGTATGTATGTATGTATGTATGTATGTATGTATGTATGTATGTATGTATGTATGTATGTACTCACCTAGTTGTGCTCGTGGGGGTTGAGCTCTGGCTCTTTGGTCCCGCCTCTCAACCGTCTATCAACAGGTGTACAGATTCCTGAGCCTATTGGGCTCTATCATATCTACACTTGAAACTGTGTATGGAGTCAGCCTCCACCACATCACTGCCTAATGCATTCCATTTGTCAACCACTCTGACACTAAAAAAGTTCTTTCTAATATCTCTGTGGCTCATTTGGGCGTTCAGTTTCCACCTGTGTCCCCTTGTGCGTGTGCCCCTTGTGTTATATAACCTGTCTTTATCTACCCTATCAATTCCCTTGAGAATCTTGAATGTGGTGATCATGTCCCCCCTAACTCTTCTGTCTTCCAGCGAAGTGAGGTTTAATTCCCGTAGTCTCTCCTCGTAGCTCATACCTCTCAGCTCGGGTACTAGTCTGGTGGCAAATCTGTGAACCTTTTCCAGTTTAGTCTTATCCTTGATTAGATATGAACTCCATGCTGGGGCTGCATACTCCAGGATTGGCCTGACATATGTGGTATACACAGTTCTGAATGATTCTTTACACAAATTTCTGAATGCCGTTCGTATGTTGGCCAGCCTGGCATATGCCGCTGATGTTATCCTCTTGGTATGTGCTGCAGGAGACAGGTCTGGCGTGATATCAACTCCCAAGTCTTTTTCTTTCTCTGACTCCTGAAGAATTTCCTCTCCCAGATAATACCTTGTATTTGGCCTCCTGCTCCCTGCACCTATCTTCATTATATTACATTTGGTTGGGTTAAACTCTAACAACCACTTTATCGACCATTCCTGCAGTTTGTCTAGGTCTTCTTGAAGCCTCAAACAGTCCTCTTCTGTCTTAATCCTTCTCATAATTTTGGCATCGTCCGCAAACATTGAGAGAAATGAATCTATACCCTCCGGGAGATCATTTACATATATCAGAAACAAGATAGGACCGAGTACAGAGCCCTGTGGGACTCCACTGGTGACTTCACGCCAATCAGAGGTCTCACCCCTCACTGTAACTCTCTGCTTCCTATAGCTTAGGTACTCCCTTATCCACTGGAGCACCCTACCAGCTACACCTGCCTGTCTCTCCAGCTTATGAACCAGCCTCTTATGCGGTACTGTGTCAAAGGCTTTCTGACAATCCAAGAAAATGCAGTCCGCCCGGCCCTCTCTTTCTTGCTTAATCTGTGTTACCTGGTCATAGAATTCTATTAAGCCAGTCAGGCAAGATTTACCCTCCCTGAACCCATGTTGTCGATTTGTAACGAAGTCTCTTCTCTCCAGATGTGCTACCAGGTTTTTTCTCACGATCTTCTCCATCACCTTGCATGGTATACAAGTTAAGGACACTGGCCTGTAGTTCAGTGCCTCTTGCCTGTCGCCCTTTTTGTATATTGGGACCACAATCGCCGTCTTCCATATTTCTGGTAGGTCTCCCGTCTCCAGTGACCTACTATACACTATGGAAAGAGTGGCAAGCAAAGTGCCTCTGCACACTCTTTCAGTACTCATGGCGAGATCTTTTCTGGGCCAACAGCCTTTCTAACATCCAGGTCCAGCAGGTGTCTCTTGACCTCCTCTCTCGTATTTTCAAAATCTTCCAAGGCTGCCTGGTTTACTTCCCTTTCTCCTAGCACAGTGATCTCACCTTGTTCTGTTGTGAAGACCTCTTGGAACCTCTTGTTGAGTTCATCACACACCTCTTTGTCATTCTCTGTATACCTGTCCTCGCCTGTTCTAAGTTTCACTACCTGTTCTTTCACTGTTGTTTTCCTTCTGATGTGACTGTGGAGTAGCTTTGGTTCGGTCTTGGCTTTGTTTGCTATATAATTTTCATAACTTTTCTCTGCTTCTCTTATCACCCTGACATACTCATTCCTGGTTCTCTGGTATCTCTCTCTGCTTTCTGGTGTTCTGTTATTCCGGAAGTTCCTCCACGCTCTTTTGTTCAGTACCTTTGCTTTCATACATGCCCAATTATACCATGGATTCTTCTTTTGCTTCTCGGATTTTTCCTTTTGGGCCGGGATGTATCTGCTTACTGTCTCCTGACACTATTGGGTGACATAGTCCATCATATCTTGTACAGACTTAGCTCTGAGGTCTGTGTCCCAAGGTATTTTCCTTAAGAAGCTTCTCATCTCCTCATAATTTCCCTTTCGGTATGCCAGCCTTTTGTTTCCTAGTTTTTTTTTGGGGGGGATAATTCCTAGCTCTACCAGGTACTCAAAGTTCAATACACTGTGGTCACTCATTCCCAAGGGTGCTTCCATCTTGACTTCCCTTATATCCCACTCATTTAGGGTAAATATCAGATCAAGCATTGCTGGTTCATCCTCTCCTCTCATTCTTGTTGGATCCTTGATGTTCTGGCTTAGAAAGTTTCTTGTTGCCACGTCCAGCAGCTTAGCTCTCCATGTTTCTGGTCGTCCATGCGGGTCTCTGTTCTCCCAATCTATCTTCCCATGGTTGAAGTCTCCCATGATTAGTAGTCCAGATCCATTCCTGCTAGCAACCGAAGCTGCTCTCTCCATTATGTTAATTGTGGCCATATTGTTTCTATCATATTCCTGTCTGGGTCTTCTGTCATTTGGTGGCGGATTATATATGACTACGACTACAATTTTTTGCCCTCCAGTTGTTATTGTACCTATTATGTAGTCACTGAAACCTTCACATCCTTGAACAACCAACTCTTCGAAATCCCAGCCTTTTCTTACCAGCAGAGCTACACCACCCCCACCTCTTCCTTCACTCTCTTTCCTCATAACATAATAGTCCTGTGGAAACACTGCATTTGTTATTGTTTTCGTCAGCTTTGTTTCTGTGAGAGCTATTATGTCTGGGTTTTCCTCTAGTACCCATTCTCCAAGTTCATTTGCTTTATTTGTAATACCGTCTATGTTAGTGTACATTGGCTTGAGGCTCACTTTCTTCTGTCCCTTCTCAATTCTCCTCCTTGGTGAATGTTCTGCTGGTGTACAAAGCTGTGCCATGGGTGTGAGGATTTGTGAGGTGGATACCAGGGTTGCAGAGGATACTGGGATGAGGGGTGGGGGGGGTCAAGTGAAGGGGGAAGGACAGGGAGGGTATGGGGTGAACGGGGCGGGAGGACAGGAAGGAAAGGGGGGTTTTCTATGCAGAGGAGGGTGGTGGGGTAGCCCGCTGGTGTTACTGGGTAGCTGGTTGTGGGTTCCCCCCTCGCCTCTGGGGGTGATGTGTTGGGAGCTGTGGTTTCCTGGTTTTCCCCAGGAAAATACATACATACATATGTATGTATGTATGTATGTATGTATGTATGTATGTATGTATGTATGTATGTATGTATGTATGTATGTATGAATGTATGTATGCATGCATGTATGTGTTTACTAGTTGTGTTTTTACGGGGGTTGAGCTTTGCTCTTTCGGCCCGCCTCTCAACTGTCAATCAACTGTTTACTAACTACTTTTTTTTTTTTTTTTTTTTCCACATTACACACACACACCCCTGGAAGCAGCCCGTGACAGCTGACTAACTCCCAGGTACCTATTTACTGCTAGGTAACAGGGGCATTCAGGGTGAAAAAAACTTTGCCCATTTGTTTCTGCCTTGTGCGGGAATCGAACCCGCGCCACAGAATTACGAATCCTGCGCGCTATCCACCAGGCTACGAGGCCCCCCAACACATGTATATATGTATGTATGTATGTATGTATATATGTATGTATGTATGTATGTATGTATGTATGTATGTATGTATGTATGTAAGTAAATATGTATGTATGTATGTATGTATGTATGTATGTATGTATGTATGTATGTATGTATGTATGTATGTATGTATGTATGTATGTATGTATGTATGTATGAATGTATGTATGTGTACTCACCTAATTGTGCATGCAGGGTTTAGCTCTGGCTCTTTGAACCTGCCTCTCAACTGTCAATCAACAGGTATACAGGTTCCTGAGCCTATTGGGCTCTATCATATCTACACTTGAAACTGTGTATAGAGTCAGCCTCCACCACATCACTTCCTAATGCATTCCATTTGTCAACCACACTGACACTAAAAAAGTTCTTTCTAATATCTCTGTAGCTCATTTGGGCATTCAGTTGCCACCTATGTCCCCTTGTGCGTTTGCCCCGTGTGTTAAATAGACTGTCTTTATCTACTCTATCAATTGCCTTGAGAATCTTGAATGTGGTGATCATGTTCCCCCTAACTCTTCTGTCTTCCAGCGAAGTGAGGTTTAATTCTCGTAGTCTCTCCTCGTAGCTCATACCTCTCAGCTCGGGTACTAGTCTGGTGGCAAACCTTTGAACCTTTTCCAGGTTGGTTTTATCCTTGACTCGATATGGACTCCATGCTGGGGCTGCATACTCCAGGATTGGCCTGACATATGTGGTATACAGAGTTCTGAATTATTCTTTACACAAGTTTCTGAATGCCGTTCTTATGTTGGCCAGCCTGGCATATGCCGCTGATGTTGTCCTCTTGATATGGGCTGCAGGAGACAGGTCTGGCATGATATCAACCCCCAAGTCTTTTTCTTTCTCTGACTCTTGAAGTAATTCATCTCCCAGATTGTACCTTGTATCTGGCCTCCTGCTCCCTACACCTATCTTCATTACATTACATTTGCTTGGGTTAAACTCTAACGACCATTTGTTTGACCATTCCTTCAGCTTGTCTAGGTCTTCTTGAAGCCTCAAGCAGTTCTCGTCTGTCTTAATCCTTCTCATAATTTTGGCATCGTCCGCAAACATTGAGAGAAATGAATCTATACCCACCGGGAGATCATTTACATATATCAGAAATAAGATAGGACCGAGTACAGAGCCCTGTGGGACTCCACTGGTGACATCACACCAATCTGAGGTCTCACCCCCTCACCGTAACTCTCTGCTTCCTATTGCTCAGGTACTCCAATATCCACTGGAGAACCTTACCAGCTACACCTGCCTGTCTCTCCAGCTTATGTACCAGCCTGTACTGTGTACTCACCTAGTTATACTTACCTAGTTGTGCTTGCGGGGGATGAGCTTTAGCCCATTGGTCCCGCCTCTCAACCGTTATTCAACAGGTGTACAGGTTCCTGAGCCTGATGGACTCTATCGTATCTACGCTTGAAACTGTGTATGGAGTCAGCCTCCACCACATCACTCCATAATGCATTCCATTTGTCAACCACTCTGACACTAAAAAAGTTCTTTCTAATATCTCTGTGGCTCATTTGGGCGCTCAGTTGCCACCTGTGTCCCCTTGTGCGTGTGCCCCTTGTGTTAAATAGCCTGTCTTTATCTACCCTATCAATTCCCTTGAGAATCTTGAATGTGATGATCATGTCCCCTTTAACTCTTCTGTCTTCCAGCGAAGTGAGGTTTAATTCCCGTAGTCTCTCCTCGTAGATCATACCTCTCAGCTCGGGTACTAGTCTGGTGGCAAGCCTTTGAACCTTTTCCAGTTTAGTCTTATCCTTGACTAGATATAGACTCCATGCTGGGGCTGCATACTCCAGGATTGGCCTGACATATGTGGTATACAAAGTTCTGAATGATTCTTTACACAAATTTCTGAATGCCGTTCGCATGTTGGCCAGCCTGGCATATGCCGCTGATGTTATCTTCTTGATATGAGCTACAGGAGACAGGTCTGGCGTGACATCAACTCCCAAGTCTTTTTCTTTCTCTGACTCCTGAAGAATTTCCTCTCCCAGATGATACCTTGTATTTGGCCTCCTGCTCCCTACACCTATCTTCATTATATTACATTTGGTTGGGTTAAACTCTAACAACCACTTGTTCGACCATTCCTGTAGTTTGTCTAGGTCTTCTTGAAGCCTCAAACAGTCCTCTTCTGTCTTAATCCTTCTCATAATTTTGGCATCGTCCGCAAACATTGAGAGAAATGAATCTCTACCCTCCGGGAGATCATTTACATATATCAGAAACAAGATAGGGCCGAGTACAGAGCCCTGTGGGACTCCACTGATGACTTCACGCCAATCGGAGGTCTCACTCCTTACCGTAACTCTCTGCTTCCTATTGCTTAGATACTCCCTTATCCACTGGAGCACCTTACCAGCTACACCTGCCTGTCTCTCCAGCTTATGTACCAGCCTCCTATGCGGTACTGTGTCAAAGGCTTTCCGACAATCCAAGAAAATGCAGTCCGCCCAGCCCTCTCTTTCTTGCTTAATCTGTGTTACCTGGTCATAGAATTCTATTAAGCCAGTCAGGCAAGATTTACCCTCTTTGAACCCATGTTGTCGATTTGTCACGAAGTCCCTTCTCTCCAGATGTGCTACCAGGTTTTTTCTCACGATCTTCTCCATCACCTTGCATTTTATACGAGTCAAGGATATGTATGTATGTATGTATGTATGTATGTATGTATGTATGTATGTATGTATGTATGTATGTATGTATGTATGTATGTATGTATGTATGTATGTATGTATGCATGTATGTACTCACCTAATTGTACTTGTGGGGGTTGAGCTCCGGCTCTTTGGTCCCGCCTCTCAACCGTCAATCAACTAATGTACAGATTCCTGAGCCTATTGGGCTCTATCATATCTACATTTGAAACAGTGTATGGAGTCAGCCTCCAACACATCACATGAATGTATGTATGTATGTATGTATGTATGTATGTATGTATGTATGTATGTATGTATGTATGTATGTATGTATGTATGTATGTATATATGTATGTATGTATGTATGTATGTATGTATGTATGTATGTATGTATGTATGTATGTATGTATGTATGTATGTATGTATGTATGTATGTATGTATGTATTTATGTATGTATGTATGTATGTATTTATGTATGTATATATGTTCTCACCTAATTGTGCTTGTGGGGGTTGAGCTCTGCCTCTTTCATCCTGCCTCTCAACTGTCAATCAACTGATGTACAGATTCCTGAGCCTATTGGGCTCTGTCATATCTACATTTGAAACTGTGTATGGAGTCAGCCTCCACCACATCACTGCCTAATGCATTCCATCCGTTAACTACTATGACACTGAAAAAGTTCCTTCTAACGTCTCTGTGCCTCATGTTGGTACTCAATTTCCACCTGTGTCCCCTTGTTCACGTCCCACCAGTGTTGAATAGTTTATCCTTGTTTACCCGGTCGATTCCTCTGAGGATTTTGTAGGTTGTGATCATGTCTCCCCTTACTCTTCTGTCTTCCAGTGTCGTAAGGTGCATTACCCGCAGCCTTTCCTCGTAACTCATGCCTCTTAGTTCTGGGACTAGTCTAGTGGCATATCTTTGGACTTTTTCCAGCTTCGTCTTGTGCTTGACAAGGTACGGGCTCCATGCTGGGGCCTAATACTCCAGGATTGGTCTTACATATGTGGTGTACAAGATTCTGAATGATTCCAAACACAGGTTCCTGAACGCCGTTCTGATGTTAGCCAGCCTCGCATATGCCGCAGACGTTATTCTCTTTATGTGGGCTTCAGGAGACAGGTTTGGTGTGATATCAACTCCTAGATCTTTCTCTCTGTCTGTTTCATTAAGTGCTTCATCTCCCATTCTGTATCCTGTGTCTGGCCTCCTGTTTCCACTGCCTAGTTTCATTACTTTGCATTTACTCGGGTTGAACTTCAACTGTCATTTGTTGGACCATTCACTCAGTCTGTCCAAGTCATCTTGTAGCCTCCTACTATCGTCCTCAGTTTCAATCCTCCTCATAATTTTTGCATCATCGGCAAACATTGAGACAAACGATTCTATACCCTCTGGGAGATTATTTACATATATTAGAAACAGTATAGGTCCAAGGACTGACCCCCTGCGGGACTCCACTCGTAACGTCTCGCCAATCCGAGACCTCACCCCTTACACTGACTCGTTGTCTCCTGTTGCTTAGGTACTCCTTTATCCAATGGAGTACCTTCCCTTTCACTCCAGCCTGCATCTCCAGCTTTTTCGCTAGCCTCTTGTGTGGCACTGTATCAAAGGCTTTCAGACAATCCCAAAATATGCAGTCTGCCCACCCTCCTCTTTCTTGCCTTATTTTTGTTGCCTGGTCGTAGAATTCAAGTAACCCTGTGAGGCAGAACCTGCCATCCCTGAACCCATTTTGATGCTGTGTTACAAAGTTCTTTCGCTCCAGGTGCTCCAATAGCTTTCTTTGCACAATCTTCTCCATCAACTTGCATGGTATATAGGTTAGGGACACTGGCCTGTAATTTAGTGCCTCCTGTCTATCCCCTTTCTTGTATATCGGGACTACTTTAGCTGCTTTCCAAATTTCTTGCAGTTCCCCTGTTGCCAGTGATTTGTTTTACACTAAGGAGAGTGGTAGGCACAGTTCTTCTGCTCCTTTCTTTAGTATCCAAAGGGAGATTCCATCTGGGCCTATAGCCTTTGCCACATCCAACTCTAGTAAACACTTCCTTACTTCCCCGCTGGTAATCTCAAACTCTTCCAGTGGTTCCTGGTTAGCTATTCCCTCTCTTATCTCTGGAATTTCTCCTTGCTCTATAGTGAAGACCTCCTGGAATTTCATATTCAGTTCCTCACACACTTCTTTGTCGTTTGTAGTGAATCCTTCTGCCCCTATCCTTAATTTCATAACCTTTTCCTTTACTGTTGTTTTTCTCCTGATGTGGCTATGCAGCAATTTAGGCTGAGTCTTTGCCTTGCTTGCGATGTCCTTTTCGTATTGTCCCATATGTATGTATATATGTATACATACATATGTATGTATACATATATACATACATACCATATATACCCCATATGTATGTATGTATGTATGTATGTATGTATGTATGTATGTATGTATGTATGTATGTATGTATGTATGTATGTATGTATGTATGTATGTTTGTATGTATGTATGTATGTATGTATGTATGTATGTATGTA